>NC_029778.3:6393436-6402983 GCF_000817695.3 Arachis duranensis
AATTCCCAGTACTGTAAAGGATAATGATTCAGATTGTGAAGAGGATGGAACATGTAAAGAAAATCCCAAATCTGTGCAAAATGAAGAATCTGTCAGCCCGGTTTTATCTCGTCAGATTGGAGGAGACATTTCCATTCTGTCTCCTGAGCAGGCACGAGCAACTGAAACAGTGAGACCACCAGAAGTCCATCAAAGTTCTACACCTATTTGAAAGCCTAGAGAATGGAAGTCTATGAGGGGTTATCCTCATGACTTCATCATTGGTGATCCCTCTCAAGGTGTAACAACAAGATCCTCCACCAAAAGGCAAACCGAACCTAGCAACTTTGCTCTCTTGTCACAAATGGAGCCCAACAATGTCAAACAAGCTCTTGAAGATCCATGATGGGTCAAGGCCATGCAAGAGGAGCTTGCTCAATTTGACAAGAATAAGGTTTGGACATTAGTACCTCATCCGGATGGTAAGAAGGTAACGGGTACTAAGTGTGTATTCAAAAATAAACTTGGTGAGGATGGACAAGTTGTTCGTAACAAGGCTAGATTAGTGGCCCAAGGTTACGATCAAGAAGAGGGAATATATTTTGATGAGTCTTTTGCTCTGGTAGCTAGAATGAAAGCAATTAGGTTGCTTTTTGCCTATGCTGCCCATAAAGGTTTCAAAATATTTCAAATGGATGTTAAATGTGCCTTCCTTAATGGCTTTATTGATAGAGAAGTGTACGTGGCTCAACCCCCCGGTTTTGAACATAAAGATTTTTCTAATCATGTGTTTAAACTTTCAAAGGCTCTTTATGGCCTTAGACAAGCTCCAAGAGCTTGGTATGAAAGGCTTAGTGCTTTCCTATTAGAAAATCATTTTCAAAGGGGAACCACCGACACTACTTTGTTCATTAAAGTTTCTAATGATGATATCCTTCTTGTTCAAGTTTATGTGGATGATATTGTGTTTGGATCAGCCAATGAGTCCTTGTGTGAAGAGTTTGGAAAACTCATGACTAGTGAGTTTGAAATGAGTTTAATGGGAGAGCTAACTTTCTTTCTTGGCCTCCAAATTAAACAAACTCCTAGTGGTACCTTTATTCACCAAGGCAAGTATGCAAAGGAATTGATAAAGAAATTTGGCTTAGAGAATTCCAAACCAATGGGAACACCAATGCATCCTAACACTAAACTTGAAAAGGATGATGATGGCCTAGATGTGGATGAGACACGGTATAGAGGAATGATTGGTTCACTAATGTATCTTACATCCTCTAGACCGGATATTGTTCAAAGTGTGGGTGTATGTTCAAGATTTTAATCTCACCCAAAAGAATCCCATTTATCGGCTATTAAACGCGTCATTAGGTACATTAAGGGAACATGTGATTATGGCTTGTGGTATCCAAAATCTGATGATTTTTGTGCAGTAGGGTTTTGTGATGCAGATTATGCGGGAGATCGAGTGGATAGAAGGAGCACCTCGGGCATGTGTTGCTTCCTTGGAAGTTCACTCAACATGTGGACAAGCAAGAAACAAGCCACAGTGGCTCTATCCACAGCTGAAGCTGAATATATATCCGCATCTGCTTGTTGTTCACAATTAATTTGGTTAAAAACTCAATTGAAAGATTACAAATTAAAATTCAATAGCATACCCTTATTTTGTGACAACATGAGTGCAATAAATATTTCCAAAAATTCTGTTCTGCACTCAAGAACAAAGCACATTGAAATCAAATATCATTTTATTAGAGAACATGTGCAAAAGGGTACTATTGATATTCAATTTATAAAATCTGAAGAACAACTTGCTGATATTTTTACAAAACCCCTCTGTGAAGATAGATTCTGTTTGTTAAGGAAAAGTTTGGGAATGTTTGATTTAAATCATGTTGAAGATTTGTGAATTTCTGATTATGTCCGGTTTTATCTCGTAGGAATGGACGAGATAAAAACAAGGCATGCTGGAGGAGCTATGATTAAGGGGGAGGCTGCACAGACTTTGCTTCTAATGGGCCCCACAAAATCAAGTTTGACCCTTCATTGATTTTTTATTGATTCCTCATTTTATGATGATCAAATCTTTTGATTGTCATTTCAAATCTCATTGGAAGTGGTTATTGTCAAATCAAATCCCTCTCTCCATCTAATCCCTTAATTCTAGGAAACCACTTTTTTCAAAATCCCTTGGTTAATAACCGCGCCATTATGGTTATTAACTTCCCGATCATCTCTCTCTAATCCACATTAATTGCACCACTAACCTCCTTCTCTCCTCACTCTCTTTCGGCACTCCCATCCTTTCATATTCAACTTCTCCATTCATCCTAACATGAAAAAGAAAACGGCACACAAGAGAAGTGGCCGAACCACCATTCCAAAAAGTCCACCGTTTTCATCACCTCAAACTCATACACATATCCATCTTCATTCTACCTCCTCTTCTACTCAATCACCTCCTTCCAAAAGGACCGAAACAATGCGCCGCAAGGTCATCACTCACAAATCTTCAGGGAGAGAAATGAACAAGGAACCTAGCGTTCAAGAAGAAGAAGAGGAATCACATACTTCTCCACCACCATCACCGCCGAAAAGACCTACTCCACACACAAAAAGCTCTCAGAAAAAGCCGAAAAGCTTTGTTCTGCATGATACAAGAGAACCTGCAAATTTGGAGTCTCTCGACTTCAAGAACAAATTTCACAAAACTCACTCCCATTTTGATCCCTCTCGGTTCTACTCATGTACTTTCTATGAATTTCATAAAGAGGTTTTGCTGAAACGTCCTCTCTGTCTTTCTTACTTGGTAAATCTTGAGAAACTGGCCACCAAAGGAATCAACTTTTCCTCCATGTTTGATGCTCTGAAGTGGACTCCACTGATTCACATTCAAAAACTTGTGTACCCGGGGCTGGTCCGGGAATTCTATGCAAACATGCGTTTGATTGATGGCTCAATTCACTCTTACATCAAACGTGTTTACATGACCCTCAATCCTCAAACCATAGGCGCTGCTCTTGGATATGAAGAAGAAGGGCCAAAAGTTTACATGGTTGATAAGTGGGATGATCAAGTTGGCATTGCACAACAAACAGTCTTGCAACACATCTGTGCAAATCTCTCTAGTTTGGATGGACTAATCCCAACTCATCGAGCACTCGGCCCTGAGAACTCTCTGTTGCACCGTATCATCACTCACATTCTCACTCCACAAGGCGGTTCTCACCACAGAGTAACAGTTTCTGATTCTATCATTTTATTTGCTCTTCTTACTTCTTTCCAAATTTCATTTGCTTATATTATGATACGTCATATGTGGGAAGCAGTAAAAAGTACCAAAAAGGCTAATCTTCCTTATGGCATGTTCCTCACATGTATATTTGAGTATTTTAAGGTTGATTTGACTAATAAAACTGTTGAGAACAAGATTTCAATGATTAAAGGAGGAGGAGTTTCGGGCAAGAAAGGCAAGAATTCTGTCCCTTCTGAACCATCTCTCAGTGATCTGGAGAGCCATCCTGAACCCTCAAATGTTACTGCATCAATCCGGGAGGTTCTCAATGAGATGCGCAACATGTCTAAGTTGATGTTCAAATCCCACAAGACTGCCAGAAAATTGGAATATGAATAGGAAAGGGCTTGGAAGAAATGTCATGATAGAGTTGGCTTCATGATAAAGAACTTTGATGATGAAATGGGAACAGGGGATTTCGAAGTTGATTCCGGTTCAGAATTCAATCTTTCTGATGATTGATGGCTGCTGTTTACTTTTATTTGATATTGGCTTCATTAGGCTCAATCCATTTTTTGTATGAGCATGACTTGATACTCACTGCTCTGTGATACTTTGATACACTCTTGTTACTTTGTTATGGATATTTTGTTGTGTTTTTCATATTTGGTGCAGGTGCCCCTTTGATGACAAAAGGGGGAGGAAATTTAGTTTCCAAAATTGAAATTGGAACAAATAAAAACAGGGGCTAAGAACAGGGATGAAATTGTCAAATTGAAAATTCATGATCACCTTTGTTCAAAAAAAAAAAATGCAATTGTTTTACTATGATCACTGCTGTTTGAACTGCATTTGGATTTTGGTTCATCATGATTAGTTTATTTGGCATTTGGTTTATAATGATGTTTGATTTATTTGGATGCCTGGCTGTTGATTCATCTTTGATAAACTTGTTGGATTGAAAATTTATTTTTGGCAGTTCCTTTAGGCTTGTAATGGTGAAAGTTGCTGTGTTTGAAAGATTGTATCTTACTTGAAAAATATTTTTCATAACAAAACTGCTCTGATTTACTAGAAAATATTTTTTGAACAGCAACAGATTTTGATAGATTATGTTGTGTTTATTGAGCAGAAAATCAGTGTATGATATCAAATGAGTTTTGATTATCAATTTAAAACTGCTCATAAATCAAGCATTTAGCATCATATAACATGCTAAATAACATTGTCTTTGAAGCTTGATTAAAATGTTACAGGTTCATGCTTCCCTTGGTAAAATAAGCATACATTAAGGGGGAGCCATGTGACATTTAGAAAGGGGGAGAAATTCAAACTCAAAGGGAGTATTCTTTACTCAATCTTTAAATTTCTTTCCATTTCAATTTTAATAATGTTTGTCATCAATGGGGAGATTGATGAGTTTGGAAAACTCTTATTTAATTTTGATGATGAACAAACATTATTAAATATTTAATTACAAAATTATTAATTTGATCTTAATTCATATTTGCTTAATTAATAATTTTGTTGTGCAGATTTTGTGTTGGGCCGAAAATGAAATTTTGGTTTAAAGCCCAATTATAAGCCTTGTTACATGTTCTCATGCTATGAAGCTGAATTATTAATTGGGCCAGAATAAATGTTATTGATGCAAGCCCAAATAAATGTTTTCTTATGTGCTCAATACTTGATCTAAAAATTTATCAGGAAAGCAAATGTTATAAGTGGGCCAAAGTTCAATAGCCCAAATTTGTTTTATGCATGCCATGGTCCGAAAGAAAAATGAAATTGGGGCACAATGGTTAAAATAATAAAAACCCAAGACATTGAATCTTGGTTGCATGCTTCCAACGGACTTCACACTTTAACTTGTGAAGGAACTCAAATTTTATCAAGTTAAGTTAATGCAGTCCTTGGAAATATGAGAGAGAAAAGGTCAAAGTGATTTGATGGCAATTAATGGTAGCTTACATGCTACTACACAAAGCATGGAGAAGTGCACCTAATTACTTTATTCATCATAACACTCATAGCTTTGCTTTTGTTTTCTCTTTCTTCTCTCTCTCTTTCTCTTCTCTTCGGTCATTAACCAGGAAACCATGGAAGCTACATTAAGCTACTATCACCGAAAAGAAGGAGTTGCATGCATAAAGACCATCAAATTAATGATGGCAAGAAAAAGAAAACTAAAAGTATGTTGTGGCTGAGATAATCACCAAATGTTGTTAGATTTGGTGAGGTAATCTCGGATCCTTCATACTCAAAAAGAAGGATGAAGATTCGGCCAGCAAGGGAGATTCTTGAAGCATGGCTTGTCTTTGATTCTGCTCAACCACCACAGGAAGTAGCTAGAGTGGCGAAGTGATGGTTGAGGCAGAGATTGAAGCAGATGAAGTCATCATCATCATGAAGCATCAACGGCCAGAAATCCATCTTGGAGAGCAAGCCAAGGATGGAGAGCTCGGATTGATGAAGAGTGATGATCAAGAAAGGACTAGAGGTAATTGCATATTGGGTTTTACATGGTTATCTCTTCTCTCTCTATGTGGCCGAACCGATTCTGTTTGTTGAAGGAGGAAGAAGTTGGTTCGATTTTGGCTTCAAGTGTGGAGGCTTCCCTCTTCTTTAAAAAGAGAGAACAGCCACTGTTTGGAGCAAGGAGTAAGATTTGAGAGTGCAAGGCACAGAGTTCTCAGAGCTACCTAAGCTAGCAGTTCTTCTTCTCCTTCAATGTTCTCTGTTTTGTAATTTTTCTGTTTAATTTTGTCATGTCTTGAGTCTCATGGAAAAAAAGGCAAACAAGTGAGGTTTGTATGAAAAAGCCATAGAGCGGAAAAAGGCAGAGAGTGCAAAATTAAAAGAAAAAGCCATAGATGTCTTAGAGGTCCTTTGTTCATCTATGTTGTGTTTCATGATTCTGTGGGAATCCCCTTGTAAGTTGGGTTAGCACTTTACAAGTTGTAATCAGATTGATTATAGTGAAATTCCGTCATTATTGTGATGGAGACTGGATGTAGGCTGCACTGTACTTAGCAGCTGAACCAGGATATATCTGGGTGTAATCTTTTCTCTCTTACTTCATTTCTGTTTCTACTGTTCAGGAGCAAAATCCAAAAATGTCTCGTGCCGAGTGACGAGACAAAATGAAAATGTCTCGTGACTAGGAACGAGCTAAAAACAGAAAAGTCTCATCTAAGTCCGGCAAGTGTTAGCAAACAGAAAAAAAGGGGTTAAGATTCAACCCCCCCTTCTCTTAGCCACTGAAACCATTAAAGTGTTATTAAAATCTTACTAGCTAGTAATTGTATTTTAAAAAAATAGGATCAAGTATATTTTTTGTTTTTGAAATTTAATAAAAATTTTAAAAATATTACTAAATTTTATTTGGTTTCAATTTTATTCCAAAAATTTTTCAATTTGCATCAAATATATTCCTGGCTGCTAATTTTTTAAAAAATTTAGAACCAATTCAATAACAATTTCATAAGAACAACCTTCAACACAAGCAAATCAAGCATAATTTTTATGTATTTTTGTTGAATTGATCTTAAATTTTTTTGAAAATTTAGCTATTGAAGGTATATTTGATGCAAATAAAATTTTTTTGAGATAAAATTAATACAAAATAAAACTTAAGAGTATTTTTAAAACTTTTGCTAAACTTCAAAGACAAACAATATATTTTACCCAAAAAAATATAATAATTTTAGACTATTCACTTGTAAGATATTTCATAGTTTTTTGTATATCAAACTTAAAAATAAATATTTCATAAATACTTTGTATTTTTTAAAAATAATTAGTAAGAATTTAATAGAAAAATTTTATCTAATATACAAATTTAGTTACAAATATAAAAATGAATATTTCATAAATACTTTGCATTTTTAATTCAGAAAATTATATTATATCTGATTAGAGAGTTATAGAAGACACCAATAAAGTTAATAATATTTAAACAATTCTTATTAAATAAATATTTTTTATTAGTTAAACAAATTTTACCCGTTATATTATTTTACATCGATTGTTCATAAATCATACTTAAAGAAATAACTGGCTAAGTGGTTTTTTTTTTTCTTGGGTAAGATTAAAAAATAAAAATTAAAAACTTTTTAATTTATTTGTTACCTAATGACTAATATCCTTCATGCTTAAGAATAGAATTGGTGGTGGACAACTTGCGTTTAGTTTGTTAATTACTTTCTTTCTAATTCTTAAAAGTTACATATTTTTTAATGTTGGTCAAAATTTACAACTCACATTTAACTTTAATTCAAGTGATTTTTTTCACTTCTTGCTTTTAGTATGCATAAGTAGATGCTTCTCAGTTGCAATAATAGGATTCAAATCGAATGAAATCTTAAATTGGTGGCAATTGAATATACTTTAACTTGTCAAATATATCAACTTCTATAATCTTCTTATCAATATTGATGAATTCAGTTTGCACTTCTTTTAAATACTTGAATATGAGTTGTCATATTAAACTTTTATAATCTTCTAAAAACTTGATTATTGATGATTGATAAGATTAGTTTAGTTCCTAACATTGTGGGAGCTGAAAATTTAATCAAAAGTCAAGATTTTGACCGAGTATCTAAACAAACTGCATGAAGAGCAATGAAGTGCTACAAATGGTGTTGCATGAAAAAAAACAAAAGTACTAAACCAGGGGTTGGATGTATAAAAATGAAAACTGCAACTAAAACAAAAGCAAGTGATGAGTAAGCTGAAATAATAAATCAGTCAAATATAGTTTGTTCATTAGCTAACAGAAATCATACACTTTATTCCACAAACAGAGAAGCTCACATCTTTTTAGGAAAATGAAAGAAAAAAAAAGGAAAAAAGAGAAAAACACTTGAAGCTAACAAAGTCTTTTAAGATTTCATGGTCTATCCTGTGGCTACAAAGAAGTCTAACAAGCCACAAGGGTCTCATAGTGAAGATAAACAACCTTCCAAGCTAAGGAACATTTTAAACACCACAAGGATGATGATGAGTACTATCACTTGAATCCTTCATTACCTGCAAATTTTGGAAGAATGAGGTTGGCAAAGGGCCGCTAAATTTATTGTTGGAAATATAAAAAATTTTCAACTTTGGAAATGGATGTTGGACACTGAAACTAGTGATGGTACCATAAAGCTTATTTTTGCTCGTAAACTGAGTACCTTCAACTCCTAAAGCATTTCTAGCCAACTGGGAAACGCATCCTCTATATTATTATCTGCAAGATCCAAAACTTTCAACAATAATGTGCAATTACCCAAAGACTGTGTAAAAATTGGTGGAACTCTAGCTGACCACTCAAGTGATGAGTTGATGATAAATATAAAGCAGTAAGATTTTCAAATTCAAATAGTGAGTTTGGAAATCTACCTTGGAGTTTGTTATTAGAAAGAGACAAATATTACATAGAATAACAATAAGTAGAGAATTCACACCTATTGGTCCTACAAGCTTGTTGTCACTAAGATCCATTGTTATCAATGAAGGCAAAGAATTGTCCCATTGAATCAATTATTATTCAAATACAGAAATTTTAATTTTGAGAGTTTTGTGACTTTACTTGGAATTGGACCTTTTAAATTATTATAGATTGAGATGAGTGAATATCACAACAATCTGCATCGTTCTTCCATGATGCTTTCTTGAGAGATCGGAGAGAAACATGGGAAGGGAAATAGATCAAATCAGGGAAATCTAGCTTATGGCCGGGCAGTGTTTTTTCGCTACACTTTGCCAATACTAACCAATAAAAGATTAAAATGATTAAAATTTATTTAGAATTAAAATTATCGACTTAAAGTATTTGAATGTTTAGAATATTACTCTATATACTAAGCACAAATAACACTTGCTTATTACGAACACAGCGGGGCTAGCATGCATATGCATGTATACAAAACGTTGTTGTTATTATAGTGCTTAAAAATTTAGTGTTTAATTATAAAAAAATATTAAATAATTAATGTTTAATTTAAAAATATAAAATTAGATTTTAAATATTTTAAATTTATTATAAAAAATAAGATAAACAAAAATTAAAGACTAAGTAAAAAGCTCTATAGAATTTGTCATATACTAAAGGATTTCAAATTATTTCTTTTGAAACATTAATATTTCATAGTGTAGTGTATAGTGTGTAGTGCTATGATCCACGGACACGATACGACATGGGACACGTCGATACGTGAATTTTAAAATTTTATAAAATATGAGGACACGTATATATATATAAAATATATAGTAGTTTTTAGATAAATCGTAATGATATTTTGATATTTTATTAATATTAAAATATAAATTAATTTTTTAATTATTTTT
>NC_029778.3:6421012-6421203 GCF_000817695.3 Arachis duranensis
CAACCTGATTGAGAACTGACAGATGATTAGCCGTGCTGTGACAGAGCGCGTTGAACATTTTCACTGAGAGGATGGGAGGTAACCACTGACAACAGTGAAATCCTACATACAGCTTGCCATGGAAGGAGCCTTGCGTGCTTGAAGAAGAAGACAGTAGGAAAGCAGAGATTCAGAAGATAGAGCATATCCAA
>NC_029778.3:6421511-6422111 GCF_000817695.3 Arachis duranensis
TTCGAGTTTGGACAACTGACGGTCTATCTTGTTGCTTAGATTAGGACTGTTTTGTTTTTGTCGGTTTAGAGTCTTTTATTTGAGTTAGTTTCATATTTTAAGTTTGGTGTCAATTGCATGCCTTTGTTTTCTTTTAATTTTGCGAATTTGCATGTTCTTAGTCTTTTCTTGTTCTTTAAAAATTCTAAGTTTGGTGTCCTCTTTGTGTTTTTCCTTTAAAATTTTCGAAAATTAGTGTTTGATTTTCTAAAAATTTTAAGTTTGGTGTCATTTTGTTGTTTTTCTCTTTCCTCATTTCAAAAAAAAATCAAATCTTTTTCAAAATAATTTTCAATCGTATCTTTTTAATTGCCAATTCCAAAATCTTTTTAATTAGTTGATTGATTTAGTTTTCAATTTGCTTTGATTTTATTTTTCTTTTAGTTTTTGAAATTTTATTTTATTTTCCTTTTGTTTTATTTTATTATTTTTGGTCATTTTTTTAAAAAAAAATTATTTTACTTTACTTGTAAATTCATATCATATTCCCTTTCTCCATTATGGACTTAAGTGGAATTGAACAGTCCAGAAGGACTCTGGGGTCATATGCTAACCCCATTA
>NC_029778.3:6422127-6422541 GCF_000817695.3 Arachis duranensis
AAGGACCCTGGGGTCATATGCTAACCCCACTACTGCTTCATACGGGAGTAGTATCTGTATACCCTCCATTGGAGTCAGTAGCTTTGAGTTGAATCCTCAGCTCATTATCATGGTGCAGCAAAATTGCCAGTATTTCGGTCTTCCACAGGAAGAACCTACTGAGTTTCTAGCACAATTCTTACAAATTGCTGACACAGTACGTGATAAAGAGGTAGATCAGGATGTCTACAGACTATTACTGTTTCCATTTGCTGTAAAAGATCAAGCTAAGAGGTGGTTGAATAACCAACCTACAGCAAGCATAAAGACATGGAAACAGTTATCAGACAAATTTTTGAATCAATGTTACCCTCCAAAAAGGATGACACAGCTAAGGCTGGACATCCAAGGCTTTAAACAAGAGGATAATGAATC
>NC_029778.3:6422670-6425947 GCF_000817695.3 Arachis duranensis
AGCCACTGATCCTAATCCTCAAGAACAGATGATTGAGCTTAATCAGCAATTACACCTGATGACAAAACAGTTAGCAGAATTTAAAGAGATGCTCCAAGAAACTAAAATTGCTAACAAGAACATAGAATCACAGTTGAATCAGGCAAAACAGCAACTATCTAAACAGATAACAGAAGAATGCCAAGCAGTTCAATTGAGGAGTGGGAAGACATTGAATAACACTGCTCAAAGTAGCAAAAAGCCAATAAAGGAACAATTGATAGAGGATAGCCAAACCACTACCCAAAATCCCTCTGAGGACAGTAAGAGCCCAGAGAGGAATACTCTTGGTGTTCAAACGCCAGAAAAAGGGGGAAAGCTGGCGTTAAACGCCCATTCCCTGCCCAATTCTGGCGTTCAAATGCCAGAAAAGGGGGAAAAGTTGGCGTTAAACGCCCATTTTCCACCCAACTCTGGCGTTCAAACACCAATGGGGAATCAGACACCTGAGAGTGCTGATAGTAACCCCTCTAAAAAGGCTTCTCCAACCACTTCTATAAGGAATAAACTTGCAGCAACTAAGGTTGAAGAATATAAAGCCAAGATGCCTTATCCTCAGAAACTCTGCCAAGCGGAGCAGGATAAGCAATTTGCGCGCTTTGCAGACTATCTAAGGACTCTTGAAATAAAGATTCCGTTTGCAGAGGCACTTGAGCAAATACCTTCTTATGCTAAGTTCATGAAAGAAATCTTAAGTCATAAGAAGGATTGGAGAGAAACTGAAAAAGTGTTTCTCACTGAAGAATGCAGTGCAGTCATTCTGAAAAGCTTACCAGAAAAGCTTCAAGATCCAGGAAGCTTTATGATACCATGCACATTAGAAGGTGCTTGCACCAAGACAACCCTGTGTGACCTTGGAGCAAGTATCAATCTAATACCTGCATCCACTATCAGAAAGAACTTGCTGATGGCTCCATTAAATATCCATCAGGCATAATTGAGGACATGATTGTCAAGGTTGGGCCATTTGCCTTTCCAACTGACTTTGTAGTGCTGGAAAGGAGGAGCACAAGAGTGCAACTCTCATTCTAGGAAGACCTTTCCTAGCAACTGGACGAACTCTCATTGATGTAGAAAAAGGGGAAGTAACCCTGAGAGTCAATGAGGATGAGTTCAAGTTGAATGCTATAAAAGCTATGCAGCATCCAGACACACCAAATGACTGCATGGGCGCTGACATTATTGACTCTTTGGTGGAAGAGATCAATATGACTGAAAGTCTAGAATCAGAGCTAGAAGACATCTTCAAGGATGTTCAGCCTGATCAGGAAGAACCAGAGGAAACAAAAGAATTTTTGAAAATTCCTCAGGAGGAGGATAAACCTCCCAAACCTGAACTCAAACCACTACCACCATCCCTGAAGTACGCATTTCTGGGAGAGGGTGACACTTTTCCAGTGATTATAAGCTCTGCTTTAAATCCACAGGAAGAGGAAGCACTGATTCAAGTGCTAAGGACACACAAGACAGCTCTTGGGTGGTCCATAAGTGATCTTAAGGGCATTAGCCTAGCAAGATGCATGCACAATATCCTATTGGAGGATAATGCCAAACCAGTGGTCCAACCACAAAGGCGGATAAATCCAGCCATGAAGGAGGTGGTGCAGAAAGAGGTCACTAAATTACTAGAGGCTGGGATTATTTATCCTATTTCTGATAGCCCTTGGGTGAGCCCTGTCCAAGTTGTCCCCAAGAAAGGAGGCATGACAGTAGTTCATAATGAAAAAAATGAACTGGTTCCTACAAGAACAGTCACAGGGTGGCGTATGTGTATTGACTACAGAAGGCTCAATACAGCCACTAGAAAGGATCATTTTCCTTTACCATTCATAGACCAAATGCTAGAAAGACTAGCTGGTTATGATTATTACTGCTTTTTGGATGGCTATTCAAGTTACAACCAAATTGCAGTAGATCCTCAAGACCAAGAGAAAACAACATTTACTTGCCCTTCTGGCGTGTTTGCCTACAGGAGGATGCCTTTTGGTCTGTGTAATGCTCCTGCAACCTTTCAGAGATGCATGCTATCTATCTTCTCTGATATGTTGGAGAAATTCCTGGAAGTCTTCATGGATGACTTCTCAGTATATGGAGACTCATTCAGCTCCTGTCTTAACCACCTAGCACTTGTCCTGAAAAGGTGCCAAGAGACTAACCTGGTTTTAAACTGGGAGAAATGTCACTTTATGGTGACTGAAGGAATTGTCCTTGGACATAAAATTTCAAGCAAAGGAATAGAGGTGGATAAGGCAAAGATAGAGGTAATTGAAAAATTACCACCACCTGCCAATGTTAAGGCAATCAGAAGCTTTCTGGGGCATGCAGGATTCTACAGAAGGTTTATAAAGGATTTTTCGAAAATTGCAAAACCTCTGAGCAACCTGCTAGCTGCTGACACACCATTTGTGTTTGACACACAGTGTCTGCAGGCATTCGAGACCCTGAAAGCTAAGCTGGTCACAGCACCAGTCATCTCTGCACCAGACTGGACATTGCCATTCGAACTAATGTGTGATGCCAGTGACCATGCCATTGGTGCAGTGTTGGGACAGAGGCATAACAAGATTCTGCATGTCATTTATTATGCCAGCCGTGTTCTAAATGATGCACAGAAGAATTACACAACCACAGAAAAAGAGTTACTTGCAATGGTCTATGCCATTGACAAGTTTAGATCCTATCTAGTGGGATCAAAGGTGATTGTGTACAATGACCATGCTGCTCTTAAGTACTTACTCACAAAGCAGGATTCAAAACCCAGGCTCATAAGATGGGTGTTGCTTCTGCAAGAGTTTGATATAGAAATAAGAGACAGAAAAGGGACAGAGAACCAAGTAGCTGATCATCTGTCCCGAATAGAACCAGTAGCTGGGGCTTCCCTCCCTTCTACTGAGATCTCTGAGACTTTCCCAGATGAGCAACTCTTTGCCATTCAGGAAACTCCTTGGTTTGCAGATATTGCAAATTATAAAGCTGTGAGGTTCATACCACAGGAGTACATCAGGGTGCAAAGAAAGAAATTAATTTCAGATGCCAAGTACTATCTATGGGATGAGCCATATCTCTTTAAGAGATGTGCAGACGGAATGATCCGCAGATGTGTACCCAGAGAAGAAGCATAAAGGATCCTATGGCACTGCCATGGATCACAATATGGAGGACATTTTGGAAGTGAGCGAACAACCACTAAAGTCCTCCAATGTGGCTTCTAATGGCCTACTCTCTATAGAGATGCCCG
>NC_029778.3:6426032-6428604 GCF_000817695.3 Arachis duranensis
CAATAAACAGCTGTACTCTGCTATGGTCCGATATGGAATTAGCCACAAAGTGGCAACCCCGTATCATCCACAGACAAATGGGCAAGCTGAAGTCTCTAACAGAGAGCTAAAAAGAATCCTAGAACGCACTGTAATTGCCCGTAGAAAGGATTGGGCAAAGAGCTTGGATGATGCTCTGTGGGTATACAGAACAGCATTCAAGACTCCAATAGGAACCTATCCAAACCAACTTGTGTATGGCAAGGCCTGTCATCTGCCCGTGGAACTGGAACATAAAGCCTACTGGGCAACCAGATTCCTAAACATGGATGCTAAGTTAGCTGGTGAAAAAAGATTGCTCCAGCTAAATAAGCTAGATGAGTTTAGACTCAGTGCCTTTGAAAATGCAAAAATTTATAAGGAAAAGGCAAAGAAGTGGCATGACAAGAAAATGTCATCCAGAGTCTTTGAGCCAGGACAAAAATTTCTGCTCTTCAACTCTAGGCTCAGGCTGTTCCCAGGAAAACTTAAATCCTGCTGGAGGGGTCCATATGTGATTACAGGAGTATCACCATATGGATATGTTGAGCTTCAGGATACTGATTCTGACAAAAAGTTCATTGTTAATGGACAGAGGATCAAGCATTATCTTGAAAGCAATTTTGAGCAAGAGTGCTCAAAACTGAGGCTTGAGTGATTCTCAGTGAAAGTCCAGCTAAAGACAATAAAGAAGCGCTTGCTGGGAGGCAACCCAGTGATTAGCAGGGTATCTGTTCTGTTTAATCAAGGTTTGATACATATTCTCAAAGGGCAATTATCAAAATTGAAGGAATTCACAGAGTTACAGAAGGATTCAGTGCAAAAAGCAGAGAAAAAGAGCTTGCTGGTGAAAAAACGCCAGTAAGGGGTACTTTGGGCGTTAAACGCCAGAATGGGCACCATTCTGGGCGTTTAACGCCAGTAAAGGTGCCATTTTGGGCGTTAAACGCCAGAATGGACACCATTCTGGGCGTTTAACGCCAGGTGTGCAGCATCCTGGGCGTTTAGCAAAACGCCCAGTGAAGAAGGGAATTCTGGTGTTTAACGCCAACCAGGGTACCTGGCTGGGCGTTAAACGCCCACAATGGCCAACAATTGGGCATTAAACGCCAGAATGGATGCCATTCTGGGCGTTTAACGCCAGAAAGGTGGGAGGCAGAGATTTTGTTTTCTGATTAAAATTTTTTCAAACTTTCCTTTTTTGATCCATAATTTTCTACACAAACACATTTCAAACTTTCATCATTCACTTTCAAATTTTCAAAAATTAAAATCATTCTTCAAATCTCTCTCAAATCCTTCCCAAATCTTCTTCAAAAACTCAAATATTTCTCAATTTTTTTCCATATCTTCTCAAATCTCCTTCAAAATTTTTGAAATCTCTCCTCCTCCCTTATAAATACATGTTCGGCCACCCCTTTCTCCCCACCATTCGAATTTGCTCTCCTCCTCTCTCCTCTCTTTCCTTTCTTTTGCTTGAGGGCAAGCAAACCTCTAAGTTTGGTGTGCTTTTCCGTGATCACTAAGCCAAGATTCATCAAGATCATGGCTCCTAAGGGAAAACAAACCAATTTAAGAGGCAATAAAGAGAATAATCCAAAGAGTCTTTGGAATCAAGAGAAATTCTTAACCAAAGAACGTGAAGACCATTATCATAAAATAATGGGTCTGAGGTCAGTGATCCCGGAAGTCAAATTCGATCTAAAAGAAGATGAATATCCGGGGATCCAAGAGCAAATTCGAAACAGAGGATGGGAAGTTCTAACCAATCCTGAGATAAAGGTTAGAAGAAATATGGTTCAGGAATTCTACTCAAATCTGTGGCTAACAAATAAGCAGAGAATGACTGGAACTGCGTACCATACCTACAGAACCATGGTCAGAATTCCATCTGGACAAAATAAGAGAAATCTTCAAACTAACTCAACTGCAAGATGATCCTGATTCCTTCAAGAGGAGGATGGTGAGAGTAGATAAAGGGTTGGATCAAGTTCTAGAGGTGATTGCTTGTGAGATCTACACAATTGCAAATAAGAATTCCACTGAAGCCGAATTGGCTTACCCAAGCTTGATCTCCTTGCTCTGTAAAGAGGCTGGGGTGAAGATGGGAGTAGATGAATTCATACCCATTGAACATCCAAACACCAAGAAGTCAATGGAAGGACAAATGCAAGACAACTCTATCAAAAAGAGGGCGCAGGAGTTCCTCCCTGAATTTCCTAAAATTGACTACTGGGCCAGCCTAGAAGCATCTATCACCAAGTTGCAAGAAACTATGGAGCAACTTAAGGAGGAACAGCAGAATCAAAACTGCATGCTCTACAAATTGTTGAAGGAACAAGAGAAGCAGTGGCGTGAACTTCAAGAGATGAAATGCCAAAAGCTCTCCCCTCAAGTAGAGGGAGCATCCACTTCTCAAAATCAAGGTTGTTGAGTCCTAACTCTGTGATAACCTCTATCATTAGGAGCCTATTTAAATGTTTGTTTTTTATTTTTTACTAGTCTCATCTTATATCTATTTTTGAGTCTTGTTCTTAATTCATAATTAATAAAA
>NC_029778.3:6429242-6429670 GCF_000817695.3 Arachis duranensis
GCATTGTTTTTAGTATGTTTTTAGTATGTTTTAATTATTTTTTATTATATTTTTATTAGTTTTTAGTTAAAATTCACTTTTCTAGACTTTACTATGAGTTTGTGTGTTTTTCTGTGATTTCAGGTATTTTCTGGCTGAAATTGAGGGTCCTGAGCAAAAATCTGATTCAGAGGCTGAAAAGAACTGCAGATGCTATTGGATTCTGACCTCCCTGCACTCAAAGTGGATTTTCTAGAGCTACAGATACCCAATTGGCGCGCTCTCAATGGCGTTGGAAAGTAGACATCCTGGGCTTTCCAGCAATGTATAATAGTCCATACTTTGTCCGAGATTTGATGGCCCAAACCAGCGTTGCAAATCAGCTTCAGAATTCCCAGCGTTTAACGCTGAAACTGGCATAAAAGCTGGCGTTTAACTCCAGAAAAAGT
>NC_029778.3:6430449-6491794 GCF_000817695.3 Arachis duranensis
GTATTACTTGGACGACCCAGTGCACTTGCTGGTTAGTTGTGTGGGATTGCAAAAGTGTGATTGCAATTTCGTGCACCAGGACTTAAGCAAGATCATCTGCCACAACTGCAGAGAAGTTGGACATTACAAGTTTGACTGTCCAAAATTGAAGAAAGATGACATGTCGAAAAAGGAAAAGAAGAAGGGATTCATGGCATCTTGGAAAGATCTGGAAAATGATTCTGATGAAGTAGACGAATCAGAGACTAAGTCTCAAACCTGTCTCATGGCCGATCAAACTGATGAGGTAATTTTCATTGAACCTTCTACTGAAGACCTTCATCTTATGATCGATCATCTCACTGAAAAACTCAGATGCTTCTTGAATGAAAATCATGAACTTGAATATCAAAATTACATTCTTAAGGCAGAAAATGGTTTTCTCAAAGATAAATAAGGGAAGCTAAAACTACTATTGATCTTGTTGAAAAAAACAAGCAGTTAAAGACTGAACTTAAAGGTTGTGAGAAACAGTACTCTGTGATTGCATATTTAAACTATTTTGAAGAAAATGAAAGGTTGCACAAGGAGGTAAAAAGTCTAAAAGAGGACCTAGTTAACTTTACTCAATGTTCTGCAAATTTAAATCAACTTTTGACTAGTCAAAAATCTTTCTATGATAAAGCTAGTTTGGATTTTCACAAAAAATCTAAAATGTTTATTGAAAAATCTCCTTTTTCTAATATGGCTTCCACTTTGGATGACATAATATTTCAAAATCCAACAAATTTTAAAAAATAGCAACCTAAAAGATTTTGCAGATTATACAATTGAAATGAACATTTTCCTATTCAATGCTTCATAAGTGAGAAAATTAAAATAGTATTTTTTAAGATTATAAATTATAAGAATATTAATTTTAGATATAAAAATCGAATCCTTTTGATTTTTAGAAACAAAAATCGAACCACCTGATTTGTAAATTAAAAAAAAATCACAAAAAAGCAGATCCTTCGATTTAATATTAAAATATTTTAAAAATTTCATTGCAAAATAATTGAACCAATCGATGACACATTTTGGTACCACAAAAGAAACACTAACATTGTCAACATAATTGGATTGCACACAATCCTCATTTATTATAAAAAAATATTTCTTTATAAAATTTTAGTTTTATCCAACAAATGATGTCTATATATAAACAAACCTGTAGGGATCAAACACGGTGAACTATTAGGATTTTAAAAGATTTGCTAGTATATATAAGTTTTGATTGGCCTATAAGCTAGGTATTGATTTATTGTTTTTAGAAATAATTGATTTCTCCATGAATTCAAGCATCTACAGTTTTGTAAGATATAAGTGAAGTGATTCATTGAGAAGGGAATAAGAATAACAGATATCCAAACCAAGGAGACAACATAAATAAAGGAGTGTACTGTGTACAAGAAAAAAAGATCCATCATTTTATGTGACCAAAGTTGGTCCTACGTTGTGTGAGAGACATATGTAACGAATTAAGATGAGGGGTATGGTATCAATATGTATTAATAATTTAATATTATATGCTTAGAAGTTATTACAAGACATTATTTGTTTTCTAGGAGCCTCTCAATGCAAGGAAAGAAAAAATCACATGCACCTATCTACCAGGGTATTCACTAGGCCGGAAGCCCAATGATTAATCCCTTAGGTATTGTAGAGGTAAAGTGGACGACCCTCCCAATCAAGCAAGCTCCATTCTCATCCTCCAGTGAATATCAAACTCGGAAGAGATGATTAAGGAACACAGACCCTAATCAACTTTAAATTTTTTTTTGGTATACTAATCTTTTTTTTTCCATATGTATCGTGTAAACTGTATACATATATATTTCTGGACGTAAGTCACCAAAAAAAAATATTTCTGGACGAATTTTTTGGGCTTGGCTTGGGCTGGTAACTAGCTCAGACTATAACGGATTGCTTAATAACTCACAGCCCAAATCATACGTGATCCAAAAATTTTAAATAAGAACCTTAAGCATATAAAAAATAAAAAAAAACTTAATGACATGTTAATTTGACTTTCACCATATTTAAATTTTATTTACTCATTACCAAAAATAAAATATTTATTTACCGAACATAAAAAATAATTCATTTCAGGTTATTTAACTTTTCTAAAAACTTTAAAATGAGTAAGATAAAAAATTAAATTCTGGTAGTGATTTTGAAATTTACGACATACATCAATTTGATCCCGATGTATCAAGTGTATTATTATCATCACCAAAATTAAGTTTTAGATATTATAATAGTCTCTCGATCTTATTCTGACAATGACTCAGTAAATAAAATAATAAACTAATACTCTATTAGATAATTTAGTGAAAAGGCGATGTTTATTTTTGACGTCCAATTAAAATATGTGTACAAATCGATTTGCATGCTCACAACTATAAAAACACGTCGCTTATGCTTTGATTAGTTTCTATAAAAACAATCCACACAATGTCATATACTCATATGTAATTTTATTGTGTTTTCAATCAAAGTGTCACTCGATCCTATTAAAAATCTAAAATTATACATATAATATCAAATGAGAATTAGTTCTATTCCCAACCCAATTTCATTTCATATTTTTTTTACCAACATATGATGCATTTTATTAAAAATTTGCACATAACACATAAGCAAATTTCAAAGATCCATTATTTTATGCGAGCCAACTTGATCCTACATATGTTGTTCGTTTTATGTGCATAGATTTGTAGTATTATAATGAAGTAGTTAAAATTTTAAGTTAACTAAAATCTCTTTTTTTATATATATTAGAATCTGAATACATTTGTATTAAATCAGGTGATCATTTTTATGATTTAAATTATATTATTATTTTATATTTCACTTATTTAATTTATTCTTTTAATTTTATAAAGAATCTCAATTTTCACTTATATTTGTCAAGAATAGGACACCAAATTGTTTTTGTATTCATCATATAAAATAAATTTAAGCCGTGGTTGCTTTTTGTAAATCGAAAATAACATTCTAAGTCTAACCCATTTGAGATTTGACAAATTCAAAATTTATAGAATGATCCTATGTTGTACATTCAATTAAGTTTAGCTTCGATTCTTTTTAATTGGAAAATTTTGATATGATTGAGATCTGAATGTATGAGTAGTCTAATACATTTGTAAGCAATGTATAACTGAAGCAAGCTATGGCAAATCATTTTAAATCAAAACAAAAGCAAATTGAACAGATCAATAATTAGGTTTTTTTATCTCTAATTCACAAGAAGTTGAAATAATAGATGCTGACTCATGTAGAATTTGTTTATTAATAGAAATAGCATATTTTATTCAAAAAACAGAGTAGTTCACATCATTACAGAAAAAAAAAAGAAGAAAAACACAAGAAGCTAACACAGTCTCATACAATTTGCATGGCCTCTGATCTGCTGTGCATGTTTTGTTAAATATAGCCACAAATAAGTCTGGCAAGCCACAAGGGTTTCGCTGTCTTTATAAACAACCTTCCAAGGAACATCCCAAACACCATTCCACATGCATATCCCACTGCAACCGACTTCCACCCAAATAATGATTCTTTTGCCTCAGGAAATACTGAAGGTGGTTGTTCTTCATCATTGCCGCATGACTTTGACAAAGGGAATCCACATAGCATTGAATTTCCTCTATAAGAATCATTTTGGAATGTATTGAACTGTTTTCCTGTTGGTATCACTCCCTTCAACTGGTTTTCAGAAAGGTTCAAGACAGATAGAAAATTCAAATTTGTCAAAGACAGAGGTATTTCACCTTTCAGTTGGTTCCATGAGAGGTCTAACCATTCCAAACTTGTCAAATTACCCAGAGTTTGTGGAATGTTACCACTGATTTTATTGTGAGAAAGATTAAGCCCTTTGAGAGAACTTAATTCTCCAATGACATGTGGAATTTCTCCTTCAAACATGTTATTTGACAAGTCTATGGTTGTGAAAATAGTTAATATCCTTGACATTTCTATCACTTGACCTTTCACGGTGATCAGCACAGAATCATTATATGGTACACTGGTTGTATTAACATAGAAGCTCATATACTCCAAACCATCAGCTTGAGTATTATCATTCATAGTCATCATTCCCTGAAACTCTTGAAAGTATTGCATTGGCAAAGACCCACTAAACTTGTTATTAGACACATCAAAAATTCTCAACTTTGGAAATGGGTGCTTCCTACTCAAACAAGTGATGGTACCATGAAATTTGTTATTTCGTAAACTGAGTACCTGTAATTCCTGAAGAGCTTCTAGCCTACTGGGAAATACATCTTCTATGTTATTGTCACTCAGGTCTAGAACTTCCAGATTTGTGCAATGAGCCAACGATTGTGGTATTGGTCCCTCTAATTGGTTGCCGTTCAACTTTATAGTCTCAAAATCATTATTCTTGGAGAAGTTTTCAGGTATGCTTCCATAAAAGTTGTTGATTTGCAAATCCAAAACCTGGAGCGAAGGAAAAGATCCCAAGCATTGTGGAATATTGCCAGTCAAATTGTTGTGAGACAAGATTAGTGCATTGAGGGAGCTTGCATTGCATATTGTTGAAGAAATGCCTCCTGTGAAGTTGTTGTTCGAAACTGAAAAGTAATAGGTGCCATTTGGTGGGATTGGAAGATCTCCTTGCAGCTGGTTGAAACTGAGGTCAATAAAGTCCATCCATGTGAGCAAGAGATTATGACTGAACCAAGTGGGAATCTTTCCATGGATTTTATTGTTAGAAAGATCTAAAATTCTTAGATTTTGTAGTCTACTTAGGAATGAAGGAAAAACAGTAACACTACAAGAAGAGAAAGTTAAAGATTCAAGTTGCGGTAAGATATATTCAACACTACAATTACTATCAAAAGAGAGAATTTTATTGTTAGAAAGATCAAGAGAATTTAAATTTTCCAACTTTGAAAAATGAGAAAAGTTCACAAGACCACTGAAATCATTTGATGACATATCCAAATCAGTGAGATTTTTTAGAAATTTAAAGATCGAATTTGGAAAATCACCTTGAAATTTGTTATCAGAGAGAAATAAAGATTTCAATGAATAAGTGGAGAATTCGCTAATTGGCCCTGTAAGTTGATTCATGCTAAGATCTAGCCTTGTCAATGAAGACAAAGAATAGCACCAGTCTGGAATTGTCCCATTTATAAAGTTATTATCCAAATTTAGTATTTCTAGTTTTGAAAGTGTGGCGTTTTTGCTTGGAATTGGGCCGATTAATTGATTAAAAGACAGACTTAAGTAAGAAAGTTGAGTTAGATCAAGTAATGATGATGGCAGCTGACCTCCTAATTTATTATATGACAAATCTAAAACAGATAGTTGGGTTGGACGAAACAATGATGGCGGTACTTGACCTCCTAGACTGTTAAAAGAAAGTTGCAAGGTATGTAATTTAGTGAAGTTGTGGAACACATCTGGGATGTGACCACTGAACGTATTACGACTAAGATCTAAGTAGGTGAGATGTTTGAGGTTTGAAAGCAAAGATGGAATCTCACCATGAAGTCTATTTCCTAAAAGGTTCAACTCAGTTAGTTGAGTGAGGTTCCACAAAGACACAGGAATTAATCCATCAAATTGGCAATTCCATAGCCATAGTTTGTTAAGAGACTTCAAATGGGAAATGGAATCAGGTATTATTTCTTCCGAGAAAGGTATCAAAGAGAGGTCCAAGATCCTTAGAGGAGTGCTCCAATTGGACTTTGGAAGTTCAACCTTCAGCTCTTCATTGCCATACAAACTTAGTTCTTCAAGATTAGTTAAACCAAGTACCTCAGTTGGAAATTTTCCATGCAATCCAGTGTCAGAAAGTCTCAAGGACAGCAAAGAGGATGACAAATTCATGAGCAAAGACAATGAAGTTTCTCTGACAGAAGACATGCCTACCTCATCTAGAAGTAGCTCATTCAAGTTAGTGGTGTTACCAATGAGTTTGCTCCATGTGGATTCATCAAGTGCTAGGTCATCATTATACGAGAGATCAAGTGAGAGTAATTTAGACAAGTGTGAGATTGTGGACGGAATATCACTGCCAAATGATGAGTATGATAGATTGAGATGGGTGAGACTCATAAGATTACCGATTCCGGGATATATTGGAGAGTGGGAGAAGTCATTGAAGGCAAGGTTGAGTTGTTGAAGATGCGTGAGTTGGAAGAGTGTGCTGTTGGGATGAAACTCGCCTTCAAGCATGCTGCAACTCAGGTCAAGCCCAATCACGTGTCCTGATGTGGTGTCGCACGTGACCCCATCCCACTCGCAACAGTCAGTACCGTTTTTCCATGATGCTGTCTTGGAATCTCCGATCAATGAGATGTCAATGGCAAATGAGTTCTTGAATTGGAGCAAGTTTGAGTTGTCATGGTGGTTGCATAGTGGCAACAGCGATGAGCAAGTGGAAGATGAAGTATAAAGAAGAAGAAGCAACAAGAGAGTAAAACACCTCATCATTATCATGTCACAATAATAATGTTTAGATTTTTAATGTATATGAGTGTGGTGCAGGGCATCCAATGCAACTCGTGAATGCAAATATATATAGGTCATCCCGTGCGTGGAATATGCTCAAACTCTGTTAATAGTGTGCTCTGTGCTACTATTTTTTCCACAACCTCATTGCATTTTTGCATTATTGCATCTAACATTCCAACATATTACAAACTCAGCTCTATTTGTAATCAAACTTTAATCAAGTTAGAAATCCATGTGAAAGAGATTTTTATACATGATTTTCATGAACAACAAAACTAGAATCAACAATTCTGTTTCCTCACACAAAATATAGTTTAAATTTAATCCAATTTTCATTTGTTTATTTTTTCGATAACTTCTATATATAGTATGTGGAATTCAATATTCGGTGAGTTGGAGACTTGAGTTTTCATTTTCTAATGAAGTGACTAATTTATCATATGACAATAAATTGGAAAAGAAAACTACGGTTCTAATGAAAAAAGTTCAATTGTATATTTCTATTACAATGTTTGAACTTACAGTCAAAGCTATTGAAAAAAGTAATAAAATAAAAGGGAGTGAATAGAATTGAAATGCATATCTTTGAATTTGTTGTGTAACCATAAATAAAAGAATGTGCAGAAGAAACCAGGCAGAAACTGGATTTCTACAAAGCACATTGCAAAAAGTTGACCAAGACTTTTATAAGTGGATTTCTGCCTGCTTTATCACGACGACGACCTGAAAAGGTAGGGTTTTGATTGAGCGCATACGGAGGTAGAGAAAATCGAGATTTTACGTGAAATCGAAAAAGTAAATAAAAAACGTAAAACGTAAAATCTTAATAAGATTTAAATCGTAAAATCGTCAGACTTAGTACAAATTTCGTAAAATCGATAAACTCATTTAAAATCGTAATATCAGAAGATTTTAAGAGTTAAATCGAGATTCTAGCTACTACGCCACTCTGCAATAAGTTACGAACTTTTATAAGGTAAATATCTTTTTTATTTTAGATTTATATAAGTCCAACTAACCATATTAAGTATATATATAAAATTAGTTACTACCATATAAAATATATATTAAAATAAATTAAATATTAATATATATTTATACATAAATACATAATAATTAATTTAATAATTATTTTTTTATATACATATAATATTTTTGTTATAAACTTAATACTTACATTTACCATACCACAATATTAAAATCTTATTCTTAAAATTGATATGATTATATTTAAATGAGATTTTAATTAGAAAGCTAAATATTTTCCAGTTAATGTTAATTAAATTTTTTAAATTATTTTTTATTATAAATTTTAAATTTTAAATTTTAATTTAAATCCAAAAATTTTAATCCTAAATCCTAAAAAAATATGATTACCATAAGTAATTTTATAATAAAAAATAACTATTTAATAATAACTAATTAAAAATTAATTTTTTATATTTATTCTCTGAAGTAACTACATGACGAATAAACCATCAGAAAACCTTGAATTATCTAATATGCTTATAAGTTATAAAAATATTTTCGATTTATGTTAACAACAAAAATATTTTTAAAATATTTTGAAATGTGATAAAAAATATTCGCACATAAAAAATTGTCTCCGTTAATAGATACAATTTAGATGACAATGATAATGCTTATGCGAAAATTCTGATACTTATGTTACGTTTTAAAATAATATTTTAAAAGTATTTTTGTCTTTTAACATAAATTGAAGACAATTTTATCCGCGATTAGATAATTTTCTAAAAAGTTCAATCTTTTTTATCGTTATCGTATATATGAGGATGTTGTAAATTTAAAAGCATATCATTGTCTACATTATTTTTGGGGATATATATGATTCTTACACGCTAGCTATCTATAATTGAGCTGAAACTTGTCATACTTAAATACTTGTAGAGTAAGAACAATATCCAGATTAGGGGGTTCGTGTTTAGTGGCATAAGTATTATTAAAAATTGAAATCTATTTTAAGACTATATGCCATCATATCATTCATATGCAATTAAACAAATGATGAACTATTTTCATGGAAATTAAATAATTTATTTGTTTCCAAATGAAGAAATTAAAAGTCATCAAACTTGAGTGATACGGAGAGTTGAAGTCCAAGTCTTCCGCAATCAACGTGGAAAAAAAAAGACATGAATTTGGTTTCATGATTTTTTTTTAACATAATCAATAATGAAGGAATTATTCGTTTGGTGACAAAAAAAAAAGTTGGATATAAAACAGTTATAACTTATCTTATTTAATATTTATTTATTATTATAACAATTAATAAATATTAAATAAAATAAATTTTGATTATTTTTTTATTTTTCTAATATTACCATTTTTTTTTTAAAATTCGTAAGTGGTGATAAATAAGCTCTCAACACAATATAATTTATGATTGCTTAATAATCTATTATATCTTCTAAAAAAAGATGGCTGACACTTTTGTAATTTAGCAAAATAAAAAATTAACACATATTGTACTAAAAATATTGTCATTACATAATAATAATAATAATAATAATAATAATAATAATAATAATAATAAAACGAGGAAAAAATTGAATATTAAAGGTTGAATATATATTATCCAGATTATTTACTAGAGATGTTTAGTATAACACAGAGTATTATGCATAAGGATAAATTTTGATGGCAAAAATCTAAGTTTAATTGTTATGTTATTTTAGAAGATTATATTTTATATTAATATTTTTAATATAAAAAATTATAGTAATAATTTTTTAGATGTTAATGAATTATTTTAAAATTGCAATAAACTAAAATTTTTAGATATTAATATGATAAAGTGGTGAAATTATAATTTTTCATAATATATAGAAAAGTCTATAATATTTTTTTAAGTATTAAAAAAATTCTTACAAAGAGATTATACATATGAGAGATTTTATTACTTTTTTCTTTAAGTTTCATTCACTAATTCTATGCAAAACATGACATACATTAGTAAATGCCTTAACCTCTTATATATAGTATTTTTGTGGAGGTGTATTTGATTTACAAATTGATTAAACTATGCACAAATTACACAAGTGTGTGTATTAGAGTCTTCTTTCACATTCATCTTTATCAAGTTGTATGACAAGTTGATAAATATCAACTTATGTAACAACTCATTCTTTGACTAAGTCAAAGATTGCAACTAAGCTAACTTATCTTCAAGTTGTAAATTTTGACTAGAATTTTGACTATGCAAGTTGGACAACTTGCAAGTAGTTTCATGAGTCTTCTAATAACTTGATAAGAACCATTTACATCTTACTTGATTCTAGACCAAGTTTAAGTTATATAATGTTCTTTAACTTTCTTGAAACTTCATCATGCTCGACTTGTATCACTTATAACTTAGCCATTTTTGTTGGCTTCAAACCAAAAGAAAAATTTTACTTCTTCTTTTCAAAATCTCCCACTCAAAATTATTATTTTGATGTATTCAAGCTGCTTATATTTTCAATAGACCAAGAGAAGATCTGCACCAATCAAATTTATCTGTATTGATTGATTTTGTCATGATATCTGCAAGATTGTCGTTGGTGTGGATTTTCTGCATATCTACTTTTTCTTCTTCCACTACTTCATGAACAAAATGATATTGAACGCCTATATGCTTTGTTCTTGAATGAAAGGATGGATTCCTTGCGATGTGCAAGGCACTCTGATTGTCACAAAATATTGGAATCATATCCTGTTGTGCTCGAGTTCCTCCATTAACCTTTTGCATCTAAATTGCTTCCTTACAAGATTGCGCAACTGTCATATATTCAGCTTCTGTAGTTGATAATGCTACAACTGCTTGTAATTTTGATAACCAATTTATTGTACCCCCTGCAAGTGTGAACACAGTCAGTAGTGGATTTTCTTTTGTCAAGGTCTCCTGCGAAATTAGAGTCAACATAACCTTTGATAGTAAATTTAGATCCTCCAAAATATAAAGCAACATTAAAAGTTCCTTTGATATATCTCAAGATCCTCTTCACATCACTCCAGTGCTCTTTTCCTGGATTTGTCATGAATCTGCTGATCATCCCCACAGATTGAGCGATATCTGATTTGGTGCAAATCATAGCGTACATAAGGCTTCCCACTAAATACCCTCGTGCTTGCAAAATGTAATGAAATCATTATCAGTGTATTCTCATCCGTTGTCTGTCCTCAAGCACTTTATTTTTTTTCTAGTTTCAAGCTCTATTCATGCTTTAAACTCCTTGAATACTGAAAATACATCTGACTTCTTCTTGATGGAAAATACCCACACTCTTTATGAGTAATCATCTATGAAGGAGACAAAATATTTTACTCCTCCTAGTGATAATTCTGATGATTCCCATACATTAGATGAATCAAGTCTAGTATGTGCTTGCTTCTAGCGGTTGATCTTTCAAACTTCAATCTATGCTGCTTGCTTGTCACACAGTGCTCACAGAAAGGTAGATTCACCGTTTTGAGCCCTGGAAGGAGATTACATTCTGCAAGAATCTGTAGACCACATTCTGACATATGGCCTAATTTGCAATGCCACAACATCTTTGTATCTTCTTGGTCAACATGCGTAACTGATGCTTCTGCGTCTCGAACTGTATCTCTAGAAAGTAAGTAGAGATTGATTGTTAGCCTTGCCTTCATGATCACACGAGCACCATTAGTCGCCTTCAACGATCCATTTTTAATATTAATCTTATATCCTTGAGAATCCAACAACCTAATGGATAAATTTTTTTTCTTAGGTCATTCACATGTCTTACACCTTGAACTATATGGATGGAACCATCAAACATCTTAATTTTGATGGTATTGATTTCCATAATTTCTTAGGCATGATCATCTCCTATGAGTGCAGACCCTTTTGAAACAGGTTCATAAGTGCTAAACCACTCGTGATGTGGAGTCATGTGTTATGTTGCTGCACAATCCAATAGCTAGACATCAATTAGTGGTTTATTGTTTTCATGACCAACAGCAGCTTCAATGCACAAGACATCTCCATCATTAGAGGTGTTTGTAACACAACCATATGAGGTAGTTAAATTAGCAGTTTTCTTGGTGTTCTTCTTGTTAAACCAATAATCTTTCTTCAAGTGTCCTTTTGAAACAGGTTCATAAGTGCTAAACTACTCGTGATGTGGCGTCATGTGATATGTTGCTGCATAATCCAATAGCCAGATATCAACTAGTGGTTTATTGTTTTCATGACCAATAGCAGCTTCGATGCACAAGACATCTCCATCATCATAGGTGTTTGCAACACAACCATCATGTGAGGTAGTTGAATTAGCAGTTTTTTCTATGCTCTTCTTGTTAAACGAACAATCTTTCTTCAAGTGTCCTTTCTTGCCACAATTGTAACAAGTAAGGTTCTTCTTTCGAGATCTCGATCTCCCACGACTTTGACTCCCACTAGAGCCACATTCCATTGATCTGCCTCTCATCATCGACAAAACTTCTGCTTGTTTTAAACTTTCTGTTCGATCATCTTTATTTTTGCTTCTGCTTTCTTCTTCAAGAATAACAGCAGCAACATCATCAAATCGAAGTTGATAAGCAATATTGTTATTTGTGATGTTGATGATAAGTTGATCATACGAGTCTGGTAAACCTTGGAGAAGAAGTTCAGAACATTCATTTTCTACAATTTGACACTCCATGGCTATCAGTTATGAAAATACAGTATTAAGATTGTTGTTGTGATCCATCACCGATGTAGATTCACTCATACGAAGAGTATAGAGCCTCCTTGTCATGAATATCCTATTGTGAAATGACTTTACCTCATACAACTTAGTGAGTGCTTCCCAAATCTCTTTTGCTGTCTATTTCTCTGAGATGCTTGACAATACAGAATTTGCCATAGCCATGTGTAAATTGGCAACGATGTTTTCCTCCATCTCTTTCCACTTGTCATCAGGAGTGTCAGTAGGCTTTTCTTCTGTTGCTTTTGAGTAATTCTCCTTTCTCAAAATTGCCTTGATATTCAGTTTTCAAAGGAAAAAGTTATTCCAATTGAATTTCTCCATCTTAAATTTTGTTGCCATGGTTCTGGCACCAACTTGTCTTTTGCAGCGGAAGATTAAGAACCTAAAGTTCTGATAGCACTGTTAGGTGCCAGAGTTAATAGGGACAGAATAACACAACTAAAATTTGTAAACGAGGAGAACTTAACAAGAATTTAGACATTAGTGAAAATAATATGATAAAGTGGTGAAATTATAATCTCTCACAATACATAGAGAAGTCTATAATACTCTCTTAAGTATTATGAAAATTCTTACAAAGGGATTATACATATGAGATACCTTACTACTTTTTTCTCTAAGTTTCACTCACTAATTCTATATAAAATATGACATATATTAGCAAATGCCTTAACCCCCTATATATAGTATTTTGTGGAGGTGCATTTGGTTTACAAGTTGATCAAGTTGTGCATAAATTACATCAGTGTGTACTAGAATCTTCTTTCACATTCATCTTTATCAAGTTGTATGATAATATCAACTTATCTAACAATTCATTCTTTGACTAAGTCAAAGATTGTAACTAAGCAAACTTATTTTCAAGTTGTAACTTTTGACTAAAATTTTGACTATGCAAATTGAACAATTTACAAATAGTTTCATAAGTTTTCTAACTTGATAAAAACCATTTTGCATCATACTTGATTCTAGACCAAGTTTAAGTTTTATAATATCTTTAATTTTCTTAAAATTTTATCATGCTCCACTAAGAATTTTGCTTCTTCTTTTCACAAGAATGAGGTTGGCAAAGGGCCGCTAAATTTATTGTTGGAAATATAAAAAATTCTCAACTTTGGAAATGGATGTTCCACACTAAAACTAGTGATGGTACCATAAAGCTTATTTTTGCTCGTAAACTGAGTTCCTTCAACTCCTGAAGCGTTTCTAGCCAACCGGAAAAAGCATCCTATATTATTATCTCAAGATCCAAAACTTTCAACAATGTGCAATTAGCCAAAGACTGAGGTAATGGACCCTCAAGTTGGTTGTCGTTTAACTTTATAGTTTGAAACTCATTGCCCTGAGAAAAATTTATAAGTATGCTTCTATAAAAGTTGTTGACTTGTAGATCCAAAATACTAAGAAAATAAAATATTCTCAGACATACATTGTGAAATCACCCTAGACAAGTGGTTGTGAGACAAGATGAGTGCATTGAGTAAGGATGCATTGCAAAATGTCGGAGAAATGTGTCCAATGAAGTTGTTGTTGGAGACTGAAAATATTTGAATGCCTCTGGTGGAATTGGAGGGTTCCTTGTAATTGGTTGAAACTAAAACCTATATAATTTATGCCCTTCCATGTGTGCAAGAGATTATCATTAAACCATTTGGGAATCATCCCATTAATTTTGTTATAAGAAAGATCTAGTTCTTCTAGGTTTTGAAGTGTTGTTAGGAATCTTGGAAATTTTGTAATCTTACAAGAAGATAATATAAAGAAGTGAGGCTAAGTGAGAAATAGTCAACACTATTGTTATTAAAATTAATAGAGAGAAAAATATTGTGAGATATATCAAGTCTAGTTCAAGATTTTAACTTTGAAAATTGGTCGAACTAAATGGAATAAATAGACTAGTAACTGCAAAAATAAGAGAATGTAATCTGAAACTGGGACCAGTCGAAATGAGAGCATGACAGTGGGGACATTTCACATTCAATCGAATATTTAATTGCTTGATTTCCGAGAGGATATGGATTCATGTGGACCAATGCCTTCCATACAAATCTCCCACCATAGTAGGATAAAAAAATTAAAACGCATGTAATGTAACCTAACCATGTGTCACTTCACTTTTAACTGTTGGCTCAAGTTGTGTTGGGTGTTTTGAGTTTTGACTACGAAGTCTCGAAATCTCATTCATTTGCCGGTGAGTCACTAACAGCATCATGTTGTCTAAAGTAAGATTACTCTAGAAACTAGAAAAGAATAGCTGTTCAATTATCTATTCACAAGATTCAAGGGGTAAACTTCAGATGAAATGCATAAACATAACCTACTTTACATTAATAATTCAATGACATAAGCCATTATATCCAATCCAATACTATTTATACGTAACACCAAGCCAACGGTCACCGATTGAACACGTTAGCACATATACTAATAGCTTCTGATAAACAAAGAAAAGATATCTAACCTATGATGCAAGGACACAGACTCCGGACAGAAACACGCACGACATCGGACACGTAGATACGCAAATTTTAAAATCTTATATGACACGAAAACACCTATATATATAAAACATAAAGTATTTTTTAGATAAATCGTAATAATATTTTGATATTTTATTGATATTAAAATATAAATTAAAATTTTTAATTTTTTTCAATATCTTATGTTAATTATATCAAGTATTTAAAATATTTTTTGTTTTAATAAATAATAATATACTATATTAATAAGCTTGGACACGCTGACACGTGATGGTATTTAGGTGTGTCTAAATGTGTTCAGAGAAGAATTTTTTATTTTTTATTAAGACACGGTTGGACACAGCAGACACGCGTGTCGGACGAGTGTCGATGGGTGTCATGTCCAAAATGTGTCCGACACGCGGACACAGCAACTCAACGAAGTGTCCGTACTTCATAGGTGTAGTGTGACGAGCCAAGATAGAAATTTTCACAACCTATTTTAATAGAAAAATATCTAAAATTAATTTATCACGATGGAAAGAGTTATTGATTACGTATTTGTCATACTGCAAGATACTTAATTGATCTTTATCAAGTATTTTAAAAAAATGACAAAAGAAAAAAGACAAATTTTGTTTCAAAAGATATTGCAAAAATATTACACCACTCATTATGAAATATCTTATTTCTTTGAGGATTTTGAAGGAAATATTGGCCATTTGATCAATGATAAAAAAAATTTAATATTTAGGTTCGTTAAGTATTTATATAAATAAATAATGTAAAAAAAATTTTGCTAAATTTTATTTACTATGTATTTAAATTTCAAATATGATGTATATAAATAATGTTTAATAAAATGTTTATGTTTATGAATTTCAAAATCACTAAATATGTAGTTCTAAAATAATAATAATAATAATAATAATAATAATAATAATAAAATTATTTTAGCATTTGACATTATTTTTATGAATAGTATTTTTTAAAAAATAATTTCCATCAGTAATATAGTTTTACTATGTATATACTATTATTATTATTATTATTATTATTTGTCTTTGAAAAAAATGACAAGGATATATAATGAAAATGTTTGTCTTGCGGATAGTATAAGTTCGCATATCATTCTCAAAAGTATTATATATTTTACTCATCTTATACCAAAAGAAGAATACGTTAATACCATTATTGGCTCAGACAATGTGATAGAAGGCTCCGAAAGAGTTATAATCTTATTTTTCGGAGGAACAAAATTCATAATAAATAATGCACTATTATCTACCAAGTCTTTATGGAACTTGTTGAGTTTTAAAGATATTCGCCAAAATTGATATCATATTGAAACATTGAATGAGAAAAATTATGAGTACTTATATATCACAACTCATGATTCAAATAAAAATGTTATATTAAAAAAATTACCCACACTTTCATCTGAGTTATATTATACTAAAATTAGTGCAATAATTGAACCACATGCCATTGTAAACCAGAAGTTTACTAATAACCCAAATGAATTTATAATTTGGCATGATCGATTGGGTCATCCTAAAACAACAATGATGCAGAGAATTATTGAAAACTTCTATGGACATTCACTAAAGAATCAATAAACCTATTCATCCACCACGTGGATCTTTTAGATATTTTATGGAACTAATAGACGCATCTTTGAGATGGTCACATGTGTGCTTATTGTTTTCTCTCAACCTGACGTTTGCGAGATTACTTGCTTAAATTATTCGATTAAAAGCACAATTTTCAGAAAATTCAATCAAAGTAATTCATCTTGATAATGCTAGTGAATTCACTTACCATGCTTTTGATGCTTATTGTATGGCTAATAGAATAAGTGTTAAACATCCAGTAGCTCATGTTCACACACAAAATAAGTTAGCATAATCACTTATTAAACACCTGAATTAATTGCTAGACCCTTACTTATGAGAATAAATCTCCCAACTTCTGTTTGGGGCATACAATTTTATATGCCGGAGCATTTATTCATTTGAAGCCAATAAGTTACCATCAATTTTTTCTCTGCTATTAGCTTTTGGCCAGCAGTCAAATATTTTCTATTTGAAAATATTTGGGTGTGTACTATATGTTTCAATTGCCCCACCTTCTCGCACCAAAATGGGACCCCAAAAAAATTAAAAATTTATGTGGGATATGATTCTTCATCTATAGTGAAATATCTTGATATACAAATAGGAGATGTGTTTAAAGCTCGATTTGCATATTGTCATTTTTATGAATTAAAATTTCTAACATTAGAGAGATAGAATAAGCTTCTTGAAAAAGAACTTAATTAGAATGCATCATCCTTGATGCATTTAGATTCTCGATCAGGGCAATGTAATTAGAAGTTCAAAAGATTATATATTTGTAAAGAATAGCAAATGAGTTGTCTGATGCATTTTTCGATACAAAAATGATTACTAAATCCTACATACCAGCTGAAAATGTTCCAATTCGAATTGATATCGCAGTTAGACAAATGAACACCGAATCAAATTCATGTTAGAAGCGTAGTAGGCCTGTCGGTTCCAAAAATAAAAATCCTTGAAAAAAAAAGAGGTAACTACTATTTCTGTTAAAAAGGATAGAGACATAGTAAAGACACCTGTAGTTGTCCAAAATTCTGATATAGTTTTGACACTAGAAGACGTTCAGGTACCTGAAAATATTGAAAATTGTAAAAATGATGAGATCTCGATAAATTATGTCTTTATAGGAGAAAAATAGAACTGAAAGAAAACAATTGCAATGAAATATTTGCATATAATATGACATTACACATCATGCATGAAAGTAAGGATCTTGAGCTAAGAAAGAATGTCGACAAAGGAATGATTGGCCGAAATGGGAAGAAGCTATGAAGGCTAAGTTAGACTCACTTACAAAACGTGAAGTTTTTTTGACCTGTAGTCCATACACCATAAGATTTAAAATTTGTTGGATACAGATGAGTATTTGTTAGAAAACGAAATGAACAAAATGAAATTGTACGCTACAAAATTCGACTTGTGGCACAAGATTTTTCACAAAGGTCCGATATAGATTATGAAAAAACATATTCTCCTGTAGTAAATACAATAACATTGCATTATTTGGTCAGTTTATCTGTATACTATAAACTATATATGCATCTAATGGATGTAGTAACAACTTATTTATACGAATCATTAGATCGTGATATCTATTTGAAAGTCTCTGAAGGACCAAAAAATTATCTTCTAAATCATCCCATGAATATTCGGAGGGGTTATATTCAATAAAATTGCAAAGATCTTTATATAGTCTAAAGTAATCTGGGCAAATGTGGTATAATCATCTTACTGAATATCTGGCAAAAAATGGATTTAAGAATGATGTTATATGTCCATGTATTTTTATAAATAAATATGCATCTGGATTCATTATAATTGATATATACGTTGATGATTTAAATATCACTAAAACTCCTGAAGAGATTCCAATAACTATAAAAGCTCTAAAATAAAAGTTTGAGATGAAAGATTTTGGAAAAACTAAATTTTGTCTCGGCCTGCAGATCGAATATACAAAAGATAGAATCTTTATTCATCAAACAATATACACATGAAAGATCTTGAATAGATTTTATATGGATAAGTCACATCCATTAAGTACCCCAATGACCATAAGGTTTCTAGATGTGGAAAAGGATCAATTCCATCATAAATAAAAAAATGAAGATATCTTGAGTCCTAAAGTACCATATCTCAGTGCTATTGGAGCACTAATATATCTTGCTAATAATATACAACCTGACATATATTTTACGGTGAATTTACTAGTAAGGTATAGTTCCTCTCCAATCAGAAGACATTGAAATGGAAGCAAACAAAATTTTTGATATCTTCATAAAACAGTTGATATGGGTTTTTTTTATCCATATGAATCTAAGTCACAATTAGTTGGCTATATAGTTACCTGTATACTTGTTTGATCCACAAAAGATCTCAAATAGGATATCTATTCACATATGGTGATACAATTATATCATATAGGTCTATAAAACAGAAGATAATAGCAATATTTTCTAATCATGTTAAAATACTAGTGATACATGAAGCAAGTTAAAGTATTTTTGACTCATTAAAATAAAGATATTGATATGATCCACAAAACAGACAATAATAACAACATTTTCACGAGACCCGGCTTGCCAGATACGCTACCATCTGGCCTCCGGGAAGGGAAGCACCAGTAGCGAAGCCATCTAGTACCAGTTGATATGGTGGAGATGTATAAGAATAAAGATATTGATATTGCTAGTTAATGATGACACATTATTGTAATGTAAATATAAATATATAATATATATCGTACCATTATAGATAAATGTGGTGAATTTTTATTCATATTATATTGTTACAGAATTTTATTTGGTTATAAACAAATAAATAAATAGATAAATAAATAATATTTTTATGTAAGAAATTGCCTACCACAACTAAACTAGTAATTATAACAACTTAATACTGAATTCCGTTTTATATTTTTTTATTTGTTTATCATCGATAAATAGATGGAAATTTTATATCATATTGGTAATGCATTTGATTATCAAGTTTATTATTTTTGAGTTATTAACTTATATTATAAAAAATAAATATTTAAAATTTAATAAAAAATATTTAAAATTATTAAAAAAATCTAAAATCTAATAAAATTAAATATTTAAAATCACAAAAAAATATTCAAAACTTCTAAAATTTAAACATATTAAAATTCACAGATATTGTTTGTTTAGTGTCATAAGTGTGTTCCAAGAATTACCTGAAATTAGTTGCTTTTGGACCTGAACGTGAGGTTCAAACTCTTTTTGGAGCAGCGTCAGACTTCTGTTGGTGTCGAGGTGTCACCATCCGAGTTTCTCGTGAGGAGATGGGGTGATACCTGCAAGGGACTCCAATGCTTAAGTTAGCAAGGGTTTTAGGCAATTTTTTTAATAGATTGAGTTCTGAAAATACCTAAAGGTGTCAGTGTATTTATAGTAGAATAGATAACTACCTTTTAATATAGTTCCACCTTTGATGGTAGATAACCGTTCCCTTTTACTAGGAAAGTTGTTGAGATCTCCCTTCTAGATAAATAGGATATATTTTAGGAGTTAGTTATTTATTTAGATAAGTAGGATTGTACTGTTGTCGCTGCGTCCGACTTTTACGAGGTCGGGTAGCTGTAGTAGAAGAGGTCAGATATTTTAATTGGGTTTCATTCATTTTAGGTCTGACTATAATTTTTGGGCTAGGGTATGAACAGTATCCCTACTTGAGTCTGAGCTTTTATGAGGTCGAACTCAAGCATTCGTAGATCATGTCGTTTCCTTGTGCGCTTACATCACGTCGGGTACACCGTCTTTTGGTTATCAAGTCGGGTACTCGACGTGCATTTTGTAAAAGTTTTGAAGTGTCATGTCTTTTTATAGTCTTCACACGTTACTTTATGGTTATCTTAGTAACCGTGAACGTCATAAATGAGGGGCATGAAATTTTTCTTTTACTCCTAGTGCATTATAAATACCCAAATTCTTTCTCTTTCCTCTTTTTTCGTTTCTTCTTCTATATTTTTGTATTCTTCATCCTCTCTCAAAAATTCTTTTTTACATTTCAAGATTTTTCCTCTTTTGAATTTTTGTTTGGAAATTTTCTTCGTTTGTTGGAAGTTCCTAGATTGTCCGTGTCTTGCTGTTCAAGTACCCTTTATCTGCTTCGCATTCTATCAAGGTTGGGGTTTTAATCCTTTAAACTTCTTTCTATGTTTCTATGTTCTGGGTGACGTGCTTCTATTTTGAATTTATTTTTTGTTACTTTGGTGATGATTCTTTGTTTGTTTGATGATTTTGTGTCATGTTCGAAATCAAGTTTGAAAAGTTGCTTCTTTCTTGAACTTTAGTGGTTGTTGCCGTTGTGAATTTGAGTGTGGGATTTTACTATGAGTTTTTTTCAAATGGTGCCATTTTATCTATTGAATATGGTGTCATTTCCATATTTGTAAGAACTATAAATTTCTTTTGTGTTTGTTGAAGATGACCTGACCTTTTACGATTTTGTCTAAATATTTATGTTGTTTTGTATGGCTTGCCGACTTGTAGAGATGATTTTTCTTTTGTTATATTGCAGGTATAACTTTTATGTCTCGTTCAAAAATTCTCAACATGTCATCTAAAGTCCCGACCGACCTGACCTGGGTAAATATTTCCGTTCTTTCTGTTGTTTCTATTATTGATAACGAGTACGCCGAAATCTTTCGTAGGCATAATAGGTTGTGTATCAGTCAAGAGGATAAGAGAAAATATGAAATCGTAGTTACTGATTCTAAAGAGAGGGTTTATTTTTCCCGACTTTACAAGTCGGAGCGCCATTTTATATACATGTATGAGTGCTTTTTCATGAGGTTGGGAGTTAGCATTCCTTTTACCGACTTTGAATTTGAGGTCCTTAGGCTCCGTAAAGTTGCCCCTTCCTAACTTCATCCAAACTCTTGGAGTTTTCTGAAAAGTTATCAACTCCTCTATCGTGAACTCGACATCCCTCATTCTCTTAAAGTTTTCTTTTATCTTTTTGTACTTACCAAACCTTTTAGCTCTAAGAAGCAGGGCTGGGTTCCCTTTCGAGTTGTTCAAGGGAGGAAAGTCTTTGCCATTTTTGATGTTTTTTTTACGACTTCAAAAATTAATTCTTTAAAATTTTATTTATTGAGGGTGTTCGACCTTTCTTTTTGGATGAGAGAGATGAATCCTTTTTTAGCTTGTATTGGGAGGAGAACTTTGTAGTTGTTAAATATAGCTTGGATAGCTTGGTTGAGGTTGAAGAGTGTGTAGTCGCCTTATTCTAGGAGTGTTAGGATCGAACTCCTAATATGGACACCAAGAAATATTTAGGAAATCTAAGCCAAACCCAATCCTAGCTAGGTAGCATTTCTTTCCATTTTGTAGATAATTTTATTGATTGTTTTGTTGGCTAATGTGATCCAACTTTAATGTCGTGCAGAAAAGATGGCTTGGAAGTCGGCTGCCATGAAAACTCCTCGTACAACCAAGAAGAACGTTGTTGCCCGAAATATACAACTAAAGGAGATTGGTAAAACGGGCGATCTTTCTTTTCCTTTTAAATCGGGTTCAGGTGCTTCGACATCTGTAAAGGTTATTCCTGACCCGACTCCTATTCCTTCTAATTCTGGTAATCAAATAGTTCTCCTCTCGCCTTCTATTCTCAAGCCAAAACTTAAAAAAACGTAAGACTTCTGACTCAGGGGATATCTAAAAGCAAGGCTTTGATGCGGTGGCATTTTGTGAGAAACACATCTTTTCAAATAGTTTTATAAGTATGAATAATATTTCTGTAAAACACCATCTTTAAGTCTTAGCTCAGGGTGGGATAAGAACGGCGAGAGTGTACTCTACTTTGCTGAAGTATCTTAAAGAGACTCTCCTGGGTACTACTTAGTGATCTTTGTCCAATTTGATAGCTGAGGTAGCATCTTTGCGGGAGGCTAAGTTGGAGTTGGAGAAGGAGAAGGAGGTCCCTACGTCCAACCTTGCAAGGCTTGGGGAGAGGGTGAATCAATCCGAAGCTGCCTGTGCCATAATAGAGGGTTTAAAAAAAGGCTAAAGAGAGCTATACCAGAGTCTTCAAAGAGAAGCTAGATTTGGTGGATGAGGTCACCAAGGCTAGGAAAAAATATGCAGATTTAGAGGAGACTATAGATCAGAGGATGGATAAGTTAGTGGAGAATTTAAAAGAGCATCTCCGAGTTAGACCTCTCCTTCATTAATCTCGACATGGTCGTGGTTGATGGGAAAATTGTCCTTACTCCCGAAGACGAGGAAGACACTTCCATGTTCGATCTAAAGACTTCAGAGGTTCGAATTGAGGGGGCCTCTCAGAGCTTCCCAACTCGGATAGAGGACGAGCCTATTCCTTCTCAGCCTGAAACTCTCTCGATCTCCTCTGTGCAACCCAAAGACACTTCCAACATGACTTCCAGTGAGTAGATCCCTCCTTCTCAATTTTAATGAGGGAAAGAAGACTCTTCCGAGCTTTGGTTGGTTATGCACAAGGGAAGAAGATCAAAACTTTGACTACTATCGAATGATTCGAGACTTCGAGGTAAAATAGGCTCTAAAGCAGATGAAAAATGACAGGGCAGTAGGACCTGATAATATCCTGATTGAGATTTAGAAGGGCCTTTGATTGGAGAAAAAGGCATCAACTAGTTAACCAAGCTTTTTAATGAGATTTTAAGGTCAAAGAAGATGCCCGATGAGTGGAGAAAGAGCACCTTGGTACCTATCTACAAGAATAAGGGGGATATACAAAGTTGCAGAAACTATAGAGGGATCAAGCTTATGAGTCATACCATGAGGTTATGGGAAAGGGTGATAGAACAGAGGTTGAGAAAAAAGACACAAGTAATAGAGAACCAATTTGGATTTATGCTAGGTAGATCTATCACTAAAGCAATATACCTATTAAGAAGGATGATGGAGAGGTATCGTAGTAATAAAAGGGATCTACCTATGGTGTTTATTGATTTGGAAAAAGCATATGATAGGGTGCAAATGGAGGTCTTATGGAAGGTTTTAGAAAAGAGGAGAGTAAGGATCGCATATATTTGTGCAATTAAAGACATGTATGATGAGGCCACAACTAGTGTGAAAACTCAAGGTGGTATGACAGAGGAATTTCCTATTGGTATAGGATTACACCAGGAATCATTCTTAAGTCCATACCTTTTTACATTAGTCTTGGAAGTACTCACATAGCACATCCAAGAGCCTGTGCCATGGTGCATGCTTTTTGCCGATGATATTGTCCTTATGGGAGAGTCAAGGGAAGATCTAAATAAGAAGTTAGACTTATAGAGAGAAGCTCTAGAAGTGTATGGTCTGCGCATAAGCTGTACCAAGACGGAATATATGGGATGTAAATTCAGTCTGAGAAGGGAAAACCCTAATATAGAGGTGAAGATTGGAGAAAATATCCTACGAAAAGTTAAAAGTTTTAAGTATCTTGGGTGCATCATACAGGATAATGGAGAGATTGAACAGGATGTAAATCATAGGATCCAAGCATGTTGGTCAAGATGGCGGAGTGCATCTGGTTTTATATGCGACAAAAAAGTGCCTTTAAAACTTAAAGGTAAATTCTATCGCACCGCTATAAGACTGGCTATGCTTTATGGTACGGAGTGTTGGGCGGCCAAAGGGGAGCACGAACATAAGCTGAGTGTGGCAAAGATGAAAATGTTGAGATGGATGAGTGGTCATACGCGATTGGATAAAATAAGGAACAAAGATATAAGGGAGAGAGTTGGAGTAGCACCCATTGTGAAAAAGATGGTTGAATCGCGTCTCAAGTGGTTTGGACATGTGAGAAGAAGACCGATAGAACACCCAGTCAGGAGGGTGGATGAGATGGAAGATGGATAAGGGGCGAAAGGTAGAGGAAGACCTAAAAAGACCATCCATGAGGTGGTCAAACGAGATCTACACATAAACGGTCTCTCTGTAGACATGATACATGACAGAGCACAATGGTATCGTTTGATTCATGTAGCTGACTCCACCTAGTGGGACAAGGCTTTGTTGTTGTTGTTGTTGTTTCACTACAAGAAAAAGGCATATTTGTAACAAAAAATATTGTTACAAAACGTCGATATTTTGACACAAAAGTTTTTTGTAACAAAAAAATGGTCCATTGCAGTAAGTCCCGTTACAAAAAGTTTTTGTAACGAAAAATGGAACTGTTACAATTCAATACCATATTTTGTAACAATTTTTTCTGATACAAAAAACCAGAAGTCGTTACAAAAGTGGTAACAAATTTTGATCTTGAAGGTATTTTTCGTGACAGTAAATTTTTTTCCTATCAAAAAAATTTGTTACAAAATGTAACATGATTTGGTAACATTTTTTTTCTTCAGTTACGAAAGCAAATAAATTATTTTGTAACAACTTTTTTTTATTACAAATTACATGCATAATTTACTAAATTATTTTTTAAATTAACTAATATATTAACGCTTTTAATAAGCAAGTTTACATGTATATAATATGCAAAAACATACATAAGTCAAACAAGATCCTTTTAGCTAAAATTATCTTGAAACAAAATAACATTAGCTAGTGAGTACATTGATTAGTTCAACCAAAACATAAAAGTTCTAACATAAAAGTTCAACCAAAACATAAAAGTTCTAACATAGATTAGTGTCTCTATGCATCAAAACATTTTTGAGCCCTCAAGGTAGCATATGGTCACCATTTCAGCACTCCTATAAATAAGAAAAACCGAAACCAAAAAGTTAGAAACAAGATATAACAATATCTATAATTTTTTCACTAAGTTTTATCCAAACTGTTTAGAAAAATTTCGGCAGAACCTCCCCTAAAACTTGGATATTTCCACTGTCTACAGTTCCAACAAACACAACCAATTCACAACTTGCACCCTTTCAAACAACATAATGCAGTTTAATTGAGCAACCAAATAGGACAACAACCAAATAGTGAATAACAAAACCCGAAGCTTCCAGCTTCCAACAACCAAAACAGTGAAGCACTTAGCCGGATAATCAATCAATTGAGCTTAGCAACAGTTGAAAACCAAAAGCAATTAAATACCAACTCAATCAATTAATTGAATTAAAGATGAATATTGAAAACAGCTTAAAATAAATTCCGGCAGTATTTCAGCAGTAAATTTGCCTATTTCACAATTTCAATCAATCAATTCAAATTCCATATGAATTCTTTGACAGTTAAAAACACAAAAAATTATAATGAATTCATAGGAAGGAAGTAAATAAGCTAATTCCAGCAAGAAAACATGAGGAAACAATTAAAACCAATCCAACCAGCAAGAAGCAGAGCAGCACTTAGCAGAACAGCAATCAATGGCCTATCATACAGCACCCAAAACAGTAAAATGAACAAAGGTAATGGATTTAGGCAGCATTCTATTCATTGAAGTCAATAACCATTACACTTGCAAGCAGCAGGGGCATAGCAGTTTATCCATTAATTCAACAGAAAATCAATCAAGTCAAACTAAATAATTTCAGCAACAGATTTATCAATAAAACCAATCTCAGTTCAGCAACCATCATCTATTCCAACACAAACAATAATAACTCAGCAGCATTTCCTTTCTCATTGAATTTAACAATCATTCAATAAGCAAGCAATAAGGGGGAAAATCAGCAGCAACCAACAGCAAGTATAGAGCAGCAATAACAACTTAATGTGAGAAATTATTCAACAACAAATGCACACACAAATACAAGGATTACTTAAATGACTCATTAAATGACTCATCATGCTTATCCACATAAGTCTGCAGTGAAACCACTTACCGTTTCACTTAAGAGGCTTGTAACAACAGCTTTTTTATCAACTTCTTTCTCATTCTCCCTTTCAGGCTCACTGTCAGTACTAGTAGGAGGTGGAAGTGCTGAAGCACCAAACATAGCTTCGTCATGAGCAGCTTAGATTTGTTCCTCCCTTCTTGCCTTGATAAGAAAATGGATTCGATCTATGTTTAGTCTTCCATACATAGATGATGCATGTATGTTAACAAGGAACAAAACTGACTATTCATGAATATAAGAAGAGGAATATACCTCTATTTTAGAATACTGGAAAATCTGGCAAATTTGCTTGGCATCATCTTCAGCCACTGCAGATAGGTGGGCAAATACAATCAGTTTAATTAAGTTTCAGGCTTCAAGCCAAACCCCAAACTATTACTCATTATCATTTATAAGAAAAAATATCATTGGCATTCAATAATTAAAAGAATCACCATGACTAAGCAATGAACAATTAAAATGAACCTAAGATTTCCTCGTCAACAATGCAAAAACTGAAAGTTTACCCAATAAAACATAAGTACTGCAATATTACCCAATAAAACATAAGTATTTCAATATTTCCACGTATGTAGCTACCAGTGGCACAGATATTGTAAACAGAAACACCAATTCCCCCTGCTGATTTGCTAATGACAGCACACTCCTTCAAAGTATCATATATTCCCTCTATACTATCATCTTTCATATATATGAGGAAGCAACTACTCAACTGTCAAGCATATAAAGATAGCTAATTAAATCAGGTCTCCAATGATCAGTTCACCGATAGTGGGAAAAAATAAAACACAGGCTCACAAAAAGACAGAGAAAACCTTACTTGGCGTTGGCTCCTTTTTGCATGGGTAAGTGAGGCGCAGATTTTTCTTAAGCTGGGTGCACTTCCACCAATTCTTTGTTTGCTTCCAACAATGGATGCTATGCTCTAACTATTTCTAACACTATGAAAAAGTTGCTATAGGAAAAACATAAGACGAATTAAAACAAGAAAAAAGAATAGCTGTAAAGGAATAACAGACGAAATGAACCAGAAACTAGAAACCAGCAACCAAGCGACGCACAACAACTAGGGAACGACAACGCCGAGAACTACCGGGGAGGAAGAACAGCCGAAATGAACTAGACCAGTAGAGGCAAAGGTCCAGGGACCAGAGGAGCAGAGGAGTAGCACAAGCAGAAGTAGTTTCAGTAATTCAACAAAACAAAACAAAACAAAACAAAACAGAAGCAGTTTCAGTAATTCAACAGAACAACCAGCAAGGCAGCAACAATGAAATAAACAAGTCAACAACCAGCAGCAATCCATCAAATAGCTTACCATACTAAAGTTCAAAACTGAATCAAGGAATAGCTTACCATTCTAAAGAGGTGCGACTAAATCGAGCAACCACAATAACAACACTTGCTACAACAATGGAACGGCTCAGAGCAAGGGGGCAGCAGCAGAATGATGGCTCCGACGGTGACGTACGACAGAGCAACTCACGATAAACAATCCCTGGCACAAACAATCTCAGCAACAACTCTTATAGTAACCAGGATTTTGACCGACAATGAGAAAAAACAAGAACAGGGCTAAAGCTTACCAAGGAGATGGCGGCTCCAACGGTGGCAAAACGGTGACAGAGCACAGCTCCTTGAATGGCAGGAGAAGAGGCTCACAGCGGCGGTAACAAGTGGCGATGAGGGTGACGATGGCAGGCTCGCAGCAGACGCGATGCCCCTTCCTCTCTCTAGTTGGTTCTCTCTCAGCGTGGCGCTCTTCCTCTCGATGGTGATGCACACCTGCGACTCCATGGATGGCGACGGAGCTTCGGCGGCACAACCCCCAATTCGTGATAGTGGCAGTGACGGTTGGACAGAACTCCCATTCCTCGCGCAGCTCTCTCTCTCGACGTCACCTCCCTCTCGCGCGAACTCTCCTCTCGATGGAACTGACGGCGACGGCGACCCAATAGTGACGTTGACGGCTCGGTGGCCCCAGTGGCAATGACGAGGCTCGGCGGCCCCAGTGGCAACGGCGACGAGGCTCGGCGGCGGTGACGCGTGATGGCGGTGTGGACAGCTCCTCCCCCAACGCTCTCTTCCTCTCTCTCGGATCCCCCTCTGCTCTCATCCCTTTGCTTATTTCCATTTCTCCTTTTTTTCTGTTTCAAAGTGTGTGTGTGTGTGTGTGTTGTGCTGCTGAAGGGGAAAGGTGAGGGTAGTGTTGAGGTGTGGGGGGAGGTTGCAAGGCGGTTAAGGTTAGGTTAAAGGGGTTAGGATTTGTTTGTTTAAAAATGATTTAGGAATTTAGAAACTACTAAAACTTTAAATTATAACTAAAAAAATATTTTGTTTAAATGACTTATTATTTAATTTTTAAAAGAATTTTAAACTCAAAATATCATTAATTTGACTTAAATATTTTTAGTAAAATAAATTTTTGAATATAAAATCTTAAATAATATAATAAATCATAAATAACTCATTATGTTAATTTTCAAAAATTCAAAGTCTTACATTTAATATGTTAAAATAAAATTTTTTATTAGTTGCAAAAAAATCTTTGAATTTTGTGACAAATTAATAACTTGTTACAAAAATATTGTATTTTGTGACAAATTAATTTTTTGTTACAAAATATTTAGACCTTTTGAAACAAATAGATATTTTGTTACAAAATATTTTGAATTTTTGTAACAATATAATCTTTTGTTACAAAACATTATAATATTTTGCAACAAAATAACAGTTCGATACGAAAGTCAACATAATTTGTAACAAAAGAAATTACGTTGTTACAAAATATTGAAATGTTTTGTAACAAATTTTCTTGTTGTTATAAAATATTCTTATTTTGTAACAATAACAAATTATTGTTACCAAAAAACCATAATTTGTAACAATTTTAAATTTGATAGAAATTTTTTGTTACAAATGTTCCATTTTCTTGTAGTGTTTGTTGTAGTTTGAACAACCTTTTATTTCGCTACTTTAAAAATTTTTCCCTACTATTTTGATATATGGTGGTTTTATGAATGAATGTTTTCTTAATCATTCTTTTCTGGATTGCCTTTAGTTGGCGTAGCTATTTAGTCTTCGTGACTTAAAAAATTTTCGTTAAGTCATTGTTTAACTTTTGATGCTAATTCCGTTAAGTCGTTGAAGATGTCGGTCAAAGTAGGTCGAACATTCTCTCAAAGTTACTTTTGTGATTCGTTTTGGGCCATCTTTTTTATCGACTTCTGATAAATAATTTTTTGGGTTGTGGCCACGATCTACATATGTAACTTCTTTACATTAATTTGAGCCTCATCGCTTCATCTTGCCTACCATTTAGGTTGAGTAATGATGTTCGTATTTTTTCGAGTTTAAGTTAGTGCATGCCGTAGATTAAACAATGGAATAAGAAATAAGTTATCATTAAAGAATATTGAAATAATTTACAAGTGCTTTGGCTACTAAGTGTTTTTGGACATCTAACTCCTAACCCTTACTATGGTGCCTTGTTAAAAACCTCTTAGGAAAACCCTTCTCCAAAAAAACCATAAGGTCAGGAAAAAGAGTACACTAAAGAGCAAGGTACGCCTTCTAGCTGTAGTACTTCTTTAAGTTGCATGTGTGCCACAACTTTTGAAGTTCATTTCCTTGCAACTCGAACACTTTAAAGTAATCATTTTCTAAGACTTCAAGGATCTTGTAAGGTCCTTTCCAATTTGTAGCTAGCTTCCCTTCACCCGACCTTGGTGCTTTGATGTCATTCCGGATTAGTATGAGGTCGTTTGTGGTAAAGTTAATTTTTACGACTTTCTTGTTGTATCTTATGGATACCCTTTGCTTTAGTGCTTTCTCTCTTATTCGAGCTTGTTCTTGAACTTCTGGAAGGGGATCAAGTTCTTGTTTCTTAGCACAGACGTTTTTTACTTCGTCGTAGAATCTAACTCTTAGAGATTTTTCATTGACTTCTATAAGGATCATGACTTCTATGCCATAAGCAAGTCGAAAAGAATATTCTCCAATTGTTGAGTTGGGGGGGGAGGGAGGATTGTCTGATATGCTCACAAGACTTGAGGGAGTTGATCGACCCATGCTCCTTTTGCGTCTTGTAGTCGGTGCTTCAACCCCGCTAGTATGACTTTATTTGCAGTTTCAGCTTGTCCATTAGCTTGAGGGTCCTCTACCGACGTGAATTGGTGCTTAATCTTGAGGCTTGCTACCAAGCTTTTGAATGTTGAGTCGGTAAATTGAGTTCCATTGCCTGTGGTAATGGAGTGTGGAACTCCAAACTGAGTGACGATGTTCTTGTAGAGGAACTTTCGACTTCTTTGAACTGTAATGGTTGCCAGAGGTTCTGCTCGATCCACTTAATGAAATAATCAATCCCCGTTATGATGTACTTCACTTGCCCAGGATCTTGTGGGAATGGACTGAGGAGACCTGGGCCCAATTTTGTAAATGGCCAAGGTGAGGTGATGTTGATGAGTTCTTTCGAAGGTGCTACATAGAAGTTAGCATGTTTTTGGCAAGGCAGACATTTTTTGACGAAGTCGACTGCTTTTCTTTGCAAGGTCGGCCAATAGAAGCTAACTCGAATCAATTTCTTGGCTAGTGACCGAGCTTCTAAATGATTTTCACATATGCCGCTATAGACTTCCTCTAGAATTTCATTAGTCTTGGAGGTTGGGACACACTTTAGTAAATGTATAGATACCCATCTTCTATAGAGAACGTTGTGGACCAAGGTGTAGTTTTGTGCCTCCCTACTTTTGAGTCTCCTTGCTTCACTTTTTTCTTTAAGGATGATATCGAATTTAAGATATTTGATGATAGGGTTCATCCAACCCAAGTTTAGATTGGAGATAGTCAATGTGTTCGACTTATCGACCTCCTTGGCCACTGATAGGGGTGTGCATGGGTCGGGTGAAATCGGGTTTGATGTGACCCAGACCCGACCCGAAATATATACCGGGTCTATTTATTAGACCCGAACCCGGTCCTAAACCCGATGAAACCTATACACTTTCGGGCCACGATTATATCGAGTGAAAATCGGACTGTTAATATTACATTATCTTTATACCTTCTTATAAGCTAGCATGTGAAAATATCTAAATTTTCAAGGCTCCAACTATTATTTGACATGGTAAAATTCACTTAAAAAAATATAACAAGAACCAACTCTTTTCTAAAATTAAAATATAACCATAATTAATACTAAATATTTAAATCAATACAAATAACACAATATTTTGCATTAGTCTCAAATCTTATGCATTTTAAACAGAAAACATTAACTTATAGTCTTATAATAACTAATAACACAAAATATTAAGATTTACAATACTTAAATTCTACGTAAGAATAACCATCATCCATCACTAATAACACAAAATATTAATTGTGTATGATGACCGGGCCACCGGGCCGATTTCAGGTGACCCGAATCATGGCCCGGATCCGACCCGAAATAATGACCGGGTCTATTTTTGAGATCCTTACCCGACCCTAGACCCGATGAAATCACACTAAATTAGCTCCCAAAGTGCTCGGGGTCGGGCCATGCACACTCCTAGCCACTGATAGTGTGTAGAAAGTTTCCTAGATTAAGCTCCTGTTGTTGTCCCCTAGTTTAGTGCTAGCCAATTTAGAGCAGACATTTGCTCGGGTATTGGATTTCCAAGTTATATGTTAGACCTCTGCTTCCTAAAATTGGGCCAAGTGTTCCAGTATTTTTTTCAAATACTTTTTTTTGTTGGAATCCTTAGCTTGATAAGTTTCATTTACTTGAGAGATTATTATTTGAGAGTCACTAAAAATGATTAATTTTGTGGCCCCAACTTTTTTGGCTAGTCTCAAGCCAACAACAAATATGATTTTGTATTGTGTTTGATTATTAGAAACTAGAAACTCAAATTTTAATGAAAGTTCTGTAACATCTTACTATACAAAGTCTTACGCTGTAGTCGTAAGTTAAAAGTAATGAGTTATTACGACCTCTAAAACTTAAAAGTACGTACATAATATTTAAAAAATAATAATATATCTAGGAACCTATAAAAAAATATTAACAGACAAAAGTTATATCGCACTCGAAATATTAACTATATAAAATTTTGATCTACAATAATTAATATATATATATATATAAGAATTAAAAAAAAATACATAACAAATACTAATTTTAATTTATGAAGATAAGGCCAGCTAGGATAATATATTGTTTTGGGCACTGATTTTCTACAAAACGCGTTGAATAACAAGCTACTATAATAACCAGGAAAGTTGAATAACAAGCTAGGAGAGTGAAGAAGGAATAAGTCAATAAGCAAATTAAGAGTGATGACCAATACACAAAATATTTTTATTTTTAATTTTCTTCAATTCCTTTCAAATTTCCTATCCCACATTAAAGCGACAAATCTTTTTCATCAATGCTCAAGTCTTCAGACTCAGTGCTAACAGTTGAAGAAGTCCAACTCTTCCTCACCATCTATTTAAAATTTAAAAACATATTTTCTCTAATTAAAATTCTTACCACAAAGAATTGGTGGTTTCTATAAAAAAAAAATCATATATAATGTCATNAAGTGCTTTGATTATTTTAGATTGATTATTAAATAAAAAACATAAAATTAGTTAACCATAACAGTTGAGAATATGATACTTTTTATTAGGAATTTTCACATGAAACATAATATCATATGCGAGTAAATAAAGTTTAAAGATCCGTAATTTTATATGAACAAAATTAGTCTTAAATTATCTCTATTCTACATTTCTACGTAAATTTGTAGTCTTATCATCAACATAGTTAAAATTTTAATTTAATTATTAATTTTTTTTATATTACAAATATATATAGATCAGTTGATTAAAAATTTATATTAGTTCATGTGATTTTATGATTTAAATTATATTATTATTTTATATTTTACATATTTAATTAATTTTTTAGATTTGGTGTCAAATATGAATTTTTACTGTATTTGTCTAAAAAAGGACACCGAGTTATTTTTTGTACCATTTACATAAAATGATCCTAGTCGAAAACACACTCATGATAAATTATTTTGATTTAAAACAAGAGCAACAGATCAATAGTTAGGTTTTCTTATTGATCTTTAATTCACAAGAAGTTGAAATAAAGTTGAAATATTTTAAGGAATAAAAAAAGTATGGTTGGAATTCTTTTTTATTTTTTTATTTTAATTCATGCACTTCTTTATCAAAGAAAGATATTTGATAGTAGAAGCTTATTTGGATTCAGAGTATAACTACAAGATCTTGGTTTTTAATCTTGACAGAATTCTTGATAATTATTTTATTTATTATTCTTGATTTTAATATGTGCACCTCAATCAAAATTTGCCAAACGTTATGATAAGGATGACAAGATGGATATCCATTTATGATGGGTAGTCCAACATTTTCAATAGTAAATAAATTAAATGAAAGTTTGAAAATAAGGAATTATTAAGTAAACATATATATGAATCATTTTTATTGAGCTAATTATATTAATACTAGAATTTCTATTTACACTTTCTTATTTTATATTTATTATATCTTCTTTAATTATTTATTTTACAACACGTTATCAGCACGAGACTCTGATCAAATTTTTAGGAAGACTCTAGGTAACAAATTTTCGTTATGTTGAAGCTCTCTCATCTTGAATTTAATACTCTTTATATATTTGGAAATAATTATTTATCATGAATATTAGATGCTGAAATCCATCTTGATTTAATGGATCTTGGAGATACCATTAAGGCTGAAAATAATGCATCCCAGAAGGATAAAGCCAAAGTCATGATTTTTCTTCGTCGTCATCTTGACGAAGGATTGAAAAATGAATATCTCACATTAAAAGATCCTGCAGATCTTTGGAAAGACCTTGAAGAAAGGTACAATCATCAAAAAATGGTGATACTTCCTTAAGCCCGATATGAATGGACGCACTTGCGTCTACAAGATTTTAAATCTATAAATGAATATAATTTTGCAATGTTTCAAATTATCTCACAAATGAAATTATGTGGGAAAAAGATAACTGACCATGATATGTTGGAGAAAACTTTCTCAACCTTCCATGCCTCGAATGTGCTCCTGCAGCAGCAGTATCGAGAAAAAGGGTTTAAAAAATATTCTTAGTTAATTTACAATGAGTTGCTATTGAAAAATCATGAAGCGCGTCCGGCTGGCGCCGGCCCATTTCCTGAAGTAAATGCAGCAAATTACCCCAAAAGAGGTAAATGGCAAGGTTTTAATAACAAGAAAAATTATGGAAGGAAAAGGAATTATATTCAAAAGAGAGGATCTCATCAGAAGTGGGATAAAAAAAGAAATATCGGGCAGAATAAATCGATAGAGGATAAGTATTTCCGTTGTGGTGGAAAGGGCCATTGATCACGTACCTGTCGTACCCCAACGCACCTAGTCGATCTTTATCAAACATTTTTGAAAAAAGACGACAAAGGAAATGAAACAAATTTTGTTTCAAATGATGCTGAATTATATGGATGGAACCATCAAACATCTTAATTTTGATGGTACCGATTTCTATAATTTCTTAGGCATGATCATCTCCTATGAGTGCAGAGCCTTTTGAAACAGGTTCATAAGTACTAAATCACTCATGATGTGGAGTCATGTGATATGTTGTTGCATAATCCAATAGCCAGACATCAACTAGTGGTTTATTGTTTTCATGACCAATAGCAGCTTTGATGCACAATGCATCTCCATCATCAGAGGTGTTTGCAACACAACCATATGAGGTAGTTGAATTAACAATTTTTTCGATGCTCTTCTTGTTAAACCAATAATCTTTCTTCAAGTGTCCTTTTGAAACAGGTTCATAAGTGCTAAATCACTCGTGATGTGGTATCATGTGATATGTTGCTGCATAATCCAATAGCCAGATATCAAATAGTAGTTTATTGTTTTCATGACCAATAGTAGCTTCGATGCACAAGACATCTCCATCATTAGAGGTGTTTGCAACACAACCATGTGAGGTAGTTGAATTAGCAGTTTTTTTGTACTTTTCTTGTTAAACCAACAATCTTCCTTCAAGTGTCCTTTCTTGCCACAATTGTAACAAGTAAGGTTCTTCTTTTGAGACCTCGATCTCCCATGACTTTGACTCCCACTACAGCCATGCATGTTCGATTAATCTGCCTCTCATCACCGACAAAATTTTTGCTTGCTTTGAACTCTATGTTCGATCATCTTTATTTTTTCTTCTGCTTTCTTCTTTAAGAATAACATCAGCAACATCATCAAATCGAAGTTGATAAGCAATATTGTTATTTGTGATGTTGATGATAAGTTGATCACACGAGTCTGGTAAAATTTGGAGAAGAAGTTCAACACGTTCATTTTCTACATTTTGACACTCCATGGCTATCAATTATGAAAATACAGTATTAAGATTATTGTTGTGATCCATTACCAATGTAGATTCACTCATACGAAGAGTATAAAGTCTCTTTGTCATGAATATCCTATTGTGAAATGACTTTACCTCATATAACTTAATGAGTGCTTCCTAAATCTCTTTTGCTGTCTATTTCTCTGAGATGTTTAACAATACAGAATCTGGCATAGCCAAGTGTAAATTGGCAACGATATTTCCCTCCATCTCTTTCCACTTGTCATCAGGTGTATCGGTAGGCCTGCCTTCTGTTGCTTTTAAGTAATTCTCATTTCTCAAAATTGCCTTGATCTTCAGTTTTCAAAGAAAAAAGTAATTCCAATTGAATTTCTCTATCTTAAATTTTGTTGTCATAGTTTTGACACCAACTTGCCTTTTGCAGCAGAAGATTAACAACCTAAAGTTCTAATAGTACTGTTAGGTGCCAGAGTTAATAGGAACAGAATAACACAACTAAAATTTGTAAACGAGAAGAACTGAACAAGAATTTAGACACTAGTAAGAATTTGGACTATCTCTTTTACCGACTTCTAATAAGTGGTTTTTCGAGTTGTGACCACGATCTACATATGTAACCTCTTTACACTAATTTGAACCTCGTCGCTTCATCTTACCGACCATCTAGGTTGGGCAATGATTTTCGCATTTTTTCGAGTTTAAGTTAGTGTGTGCTATAGATTAAACAATGGAATAAGAAATAACTTATCATTAAAGAATATTGAAATAATTTACAAGTGCTTTGGCTACTAAGTTTTTTTGGACATCTAACTCATACTCCTTACTATGGTGCCTTGTTAGAACCCCCTTAGGAAAACCCTTCTTGAAAAAAAATCATAAGGTCATGAAAAAGAGTACATTAGGGAGCAAGGTACACCTTCTAACTGTAGTACTTCTTTAAGTTGCATGCATGTCACGACCTTGGAAGTTCATTTTCTTGCAAGTCAAACACTCTAAAGTAACCATTTTCCAAGACTTCAAGGATATTGTAAGGTTCTTTCCAGTTTGTAGCCAGCTTTCTTTCACCCGACCTTGGTGCTTTGATGTCATTCCGGATTAGTATGAGGTCTTTTGTGGCAAAGTTATTTTTTACGACTTTCTTGTTATATCTTATGGATACCCTTTGCTTTAGTGCTTCCTCTCTTATCCGAACTTGTTCTCGAACTTCTAGAAGGAGATCAAGTTCTTCTTTTTAAGTACAGACGTTTCCTACTTCATCATAGAATCTAACCCTTGGAGATTTTTCATTGACTTCTATAGGAATCATGGCTTCTATGCCATAAGCAAGTCGAAAAGAAGATTCTCCAGCTGTTGAGTAGGGGGGTTATCCGATATGTCCACAAGACTTGAGGGAGTTCATTGGCCCATGCTCCTTTTGCGTCTTGTAGTCGATGCTTCAACCTGGCTAGTATGACTTTATTTGCAGCTTCAGCTTGTCCATTGACTCGAGGGTGCTCTACTGACGTGAACTGGTGCTTAATCTTGAGACTTTCCACTAAGCTTCTGAATGTTAATTCGGTAAATTGAGTTTCATTGACCGTGGTAATAGAGTGTGAAACCCCAAACTGAGTGACTATATTTTTGTAGATGAACTTTCGATTTCTTTGAGTTGTAATGATTGCCAGAGGTTCTGCCTCAATCCACTTAGTGAAATAATCAATCTCCACTATGAGGTACTTCACCTGCCCAGGATCTTGTGGGAATGGACCGAAGAGACCTGGGTCCAATTTTACAAATGGCCAAGATGAGGTGATGCTGATGAGTTCTTCTGAAGGTGCTACAAGGAAGTTAGGATGCTTTTGGCAAGACGGACATTTCTTGACAAAGTCGTCTACTTCCCTTTCCAAGATCGGCCAATAGAAGCCAGGTCGAACCAATTTCTTGGCTAGTGACCGAGCTCCTAAGTGATTTTCACATATGCCGCTATGGACTACCTCCAGAATTTCATTAGTCTTGGAGGTCGCCACACACTTTAGTAAAGGTGTAGATATCCATCTTCTATAGAGAACGTTGTGGACTAATGTGTAGTTTTGTGTCTCCCTACTTATGAGTCTCCTTGCTTCACTTTCTTCTTTAAGGATGATATCGAATTTAAGATATTCAATGAAAGGGTTCATCCAACCCAAGTTTAGATTGGAGATAATCAATGTGTTCGACTTATCGACCTCCTTGACCATTGATAGTATGTAGAGAGTTTCCTGGATCAAGCTCCTGTTGTTGTCCCCTAGTTTAGTGCTAGCCAATTTCGAGTGGACATCGGCTCGGGTATTGGATTCTCGAGTTATATGTCGGACCTCTGCTTCCTAAAATTGAGCTAAGTGTTCCAGTGTTTCTTTTAAGTACTTCTTTATATCGGGGTCCTTAGTTTGATAAGTTCCATTAATTTGAGAGGTTATTACTTGAAAGTCACTAAAAACGACTAACTTTGTGGTCTCGATTTTTTTTACTAGCCTCGAGCCAGCAATTATGGTTTCATATTCTGTTTGATTATTGGAAGCTGGAAACTCAAATTTTAATGAAAGTTCTGTAACACCCTACCATAAAGTCTTATGCTGTAGTTGTAAGTTGTAAGTCAGAGGTGGTGAGCTATTTCGACATCTAAAACTTAAAAATACGTATATAGTATTTGAAGAATAATAATATATCTAGGAACCTATAAAAAAAATATTTGATATACAAAAACAAAATATATATATATATAAATATATATATATATATATATATGTAAAAATTTAAAAAAAAATACACGGCAAATACTAATTTCGATTTACGAAAATAAGGCCAGCTAGGATAATATATTGTTTTGGACACTGATTTTCCACAAAGCGCGTTAAATAACAAGTTACTCTAATAAGTAATAACCAGGAAAGTTGCATGATATGGACTATGGAAAATGAAGAAGGAATAAGTCAATAAACATATTAAGAGTGATGACCAATACACAAAATATTTTTATTTTTATTTTTATTTTTCTTCAATTCCTTTCAAATTTCCTATCACACTTAATCAAAGCGACAAATCTTTTTCATCAATGCTCAAGTCCTCAGACTCAGTGTGCTAAGAGTTGAAGAAGTCCGACTCTTCCTCACCATCTATTTAAAATTTTAAAACATATTTTCTCTAACTAAAATTCTTACCAAAAAGAATTGGCGGTTTCTATAAACGAAATCATATATATAATGTCATGTACAATAATCTTACTGTGTTTTTAAAACGTCATTCCTACTAAATTAGAAGTCTAAAATTATATATATCATATAAATTGAGAATTAGTTTTATATATTCACAGTCTAATTTAATTTCACGTATATAACAATTTTTTCTAAAATAATATGTAAATTATTTTTTATAATATCACATCTTAATTAGATATTTATTTTTAATTTGAGTTACTATCTTAATCATAGTTAGATTATATTATAATTAAATTTTTAAAAGAGATAAATATATAATGGAAAAGTGTAAGGAACCAATGGAATATTTGTACAATGTGTACAATGAGATTTAGGATGTTGGATTCAGTATTAGAGATATAACCATTAGTGTTTCCTTTTTCTATCGGCTTAAGCTTTTGAGATGAGTGGTTTCATGACATGATAATTCAAAAGGTCAAGAGTTCGATCTTTGGTGAATTCTAACATCACCCTTTTACAGAAGTGAAAGACTTAAAGCCATTACATAAATGAATACTTTAAAAATGAATACTTTAAAAAATTACATAATTATTCATTTTAAAAATTAATTTAATTATACAATAGTCTAATCATGGTTAACCTAATAACCAATTAAAAAGTGACATATCATACAAAATAAATTACATATTATTTCACGAACAGTAGAATCCACCATTTTTTTAAAATGTAGATGAACATCTTTTTTAAAAGGGCTTTGATTATTTTATATTGATTTAAAATTCAAAATATATTAAATAAAAGCATACAATTAGTTAACAATAACAGTTGAGAATATGATGTTTTATATTAAGAATTTTCACATGAAATGTAATATACGAGCAAAGAAAGTTCAAAGATCCGTAATTTTGTGTGAGCAAAATTAGTCTTAATTAATTATCTCTATTTTACGTAAATTTATAGTCTTACATAGTTAAACTTTTAATTTAACTATTAATTTTTTTTATATACAAATATACATAGATCAGTTGATTTTAAAAATTTATATTAGTTCATGTGATTTTATGATTTAAATTATATTATTATTTTATATTTTACATATTTAATTAATTTTTTAGATTTAATGTCAAATCTGAATTTTTACTGCATTTGTCTAAAAAAGGGCACCGAGTTATTTTTTGTACCATTTACATAAAATGATCCTAGTCGAAAACACTCTCATGATAAATTATTTTGATTTAAAACAAGAGCAACAGATCAATAGTTAGGTTTTCTTATTGATCGTTAATTCACAAGAAGTTGAAATAATAGATGATTCATCTATAATCTATTCATTAATAGAAATAGTATATTTTATTCAAAAAAACAGAGTAACTCACATCATTACAGAAAAATAATTAAAAAAAATAAAAGGAAAACACATGAAGCTAACACAGTCTCTTATCTGCATGGCCTCTCCTGCGCTTGTTTTGTTAATTATATCCACAAAGAAGTCTGGCAAGCCACAGGGGTTTAGCAGTCTTCATAAACAACCTTCCAAGGAACATCCCAAATACCACTCCGCATCCATATCCCACTGCTACTGACTTCCACCCAAATAATGATTCTTTTGCTTCAGCAAACACTGAAGGTGGTTGTTCTTCATCATTGCCGCATGACTTTGACAAAGGGAATCCACAAAGCATTGGATTATCTTTGTAGGAATCATTTTGGAATGTATTGAATTGTTCTCCTGTTGGTATCATTCCCTCCAATTGATTTTTAGAAAGGTTCAAGACAGATAGGAAATTCAAATTTGTCAAAGCCATAGGAATCTCACCTTTCAATTGGTTGCACGAGAGGTCTAACCATTCCAAACTTGTTAAATTTCCCAGAGTTTCTGGAATCATACCACTGATTTTATTGTAAGAAAGGTTAAGTCCTTTGAGAGAACTTAATTCTCCAATGACATGTGGGATTCCTCCTTCAAACATGTTATTTGACAAGTCTATAGTTGTGAAAGTGGTTAATATTCTAACTAGCTCCATGGAGTGACCTTTGATAATGACCACTACTGAATCATTGTATGTTGTTCTCGAGCTGACAGTCATGTATGACAAACCAGGAGGATGATGAGTACTATCATTCAAATCCTTCATTCCTTGAAAATTCTGAAAGAATGAGGTTGGCAAAGGGCCACTAAATTTGTTGTTGGAAACATCAAATATTCTCAACTTTGGAAATGGATGTTCGGCACTCAAACTAGTGATGGTACCATGAAACTTATTTGCTCGTAAACTGAGTACCTTTAACTCCTGAAGCGTTTCTAGCCAACTGGGAAACACATCCTCTATGTTATTCTCTGCAAGATCCAAAACTTCCAACGATGTGCAGTTAGCTAAAGACTTTGGTATTGAACCCTCTAGTTGGTTGTGGTTCAATTTTATAGTTTGAAATTGGTTGCCTTGAGAAAAATTTGTTGGTATGCTTCCATGAAAGTTGTTCACTTGTAGATCCAAAATACTGAGAGAAAGAAATGCTCCCAGACACTGAGGAATCAAGCCAGACAAATGATTGTGAGACAAGATGAGTGCACTGAGGGAGCTTGCATTGCAAAATGCTGAAGAAACGGTACCAGTGAAGTTGTTGTTTGAGACTGAAAATATTTGAAGGCCATTTGGTGGAATTGGAAGTTCTCCTTGCAGCCGATTGAAACTAAGATCTATATAGTAAATGTTCTTCCATTTGTGCAAGAGATTACGACTAAACCATTTGGGAATCACCCCGTCAATTTTGTTATGAGAAAGATCTACATAGGCCAGGCTAGGTGAGAAATAGTCAACATTATTGTTATCAAAATTAATAGAGAGAAAATTATTGTAAGATATATCAAGAGTTTCTAAAGATTTGAGCTTTGAAAATTGGTGAAAGTCTACATGACCGCTCAACTCAGTTGATGATAAATATAACTCTGTTAGATTTTCAAGTTCAAATATTGAATTTGGAAAACTACCTTGGAGTTTGTTATCAGAGAGAGACAACGTTTCCATAGAATAAGTCGAGAATTTACCGATTGGTCCTACGAACTTGTTGTTACTAAGATCCATATATGTCAATGAAGACAAAGAAAAACACCAATCTGGGATTGTCCCATTTAATAAATTATGGTCCAAATAAAGAAATTTTAATATTGAGAGTTCAGTGATATTGCTTGGAATTGGGCCTTCTAAATTATTAGCTGATAAACTTAAATCAGAAAGTTGGGTTAGATAAAACAATGATGGCGGCAGCTGACCTCCTAGACTGTTAGAATCAAGTGACAAAGATTCTAATTTGGTGAGGTTGTGGAACACATCTGGGATATGACCATTGAAATTATTAGCACTAAGATCTAAGACGGTGAGATGTTTGAGGTTTGAAAGCAAAGATGGGATTTCACCATGAAGTGTGTTTTCTGCAAGGCCTAACACAGTTAGTTGAGTGAGGTTCCACAAAGAAAGAGGTACCAATCCATCAAATTGGCAACTCCCCAGAGATAGTTGGTTAAGAGACTTCAAATGGCCAATGGAATCAGGTATTTCTCCTGAGAATACTGTGTCAGTGAGATACAAGATCCTTAGAGGAGTGCTCCAGTTAGACTTTGGAAGTTCAACTTTGAGGTCTTGATTATCTGACAAAGTTAGTTCTTGGAGATTAGGTAAACCAAGTATGCCGATTGGAAAATTCCCATGCAACTTAGTGTGTCGAAGACTCAATGAAACCAAAGAAGATGACAAATTCATCAACAAAGACAGTGAACTTTCTCCGATGGAAGACATGTTTACCTCATCTAGAACTAGCTCTTTCAAGTTAGTGGTGTTTAGAATGAGTTTGTTCCATGTGGATGGATCAATTCTCAATTTGCTATATCCCATTTCATCTAGCGTTTCTGTACGTGAGAGATCAAGTGAGAATAATTTAGACAAGTGAGAAATTGTGAAGGGAATATCACCACCCAATGCTGAGTTTGAGAGATTGAGATGAGTGAGAGCCGCAAGGTCACCGATTCTAGAGGAGAGTGGAGAGGCAGAGAGATCATTGTAAGCGAGGTTGAGTTGTTGAAGATGAGTGAGATGGAAGAGTGTGCTGTTGGAATTGAGTTCACCTTTAAGCATGCTGCAACTGAGGTCGAGGCCAATCACGTGCCCTGACGTGGTGTCGCACGTGACACCATCCCACTCGCAACAGTCAGTATTGTTGTTCCAGGATGCTGTCTTGGGATAAGATGAACAATAAAACTCCGCCTGCCACCGCCACCACAAGTGTTCGAAGAATGAAGTGTTGACGGCAAATGAGTTCTTGAATTGGAACAAGTTTGAGCTGTCATCATGGTTACACAATGGCAACACTGATGATGAGGATGTGTAAGATGGAGTATGAATGATGAGTAACAAGAGTGTCAGCACAAAAGATGGCAATGCAAACCACCCCATTTCAGAAAGTTCAGATTTTTTTATTTGATGTTGGAAGAAGGAGAGGATTTGGGTATGTGTGTGGTACGCTGCATGCTTCCAATCCAAGAGTAAATGCAAATTTATAGAGAGCACCCCATGGGATAATAATAATATGCTTCAATTTTTAATATATTACAATTATAAGGGTGTAAACCGTAAAACACTGCAAATAGATAGTACTTCTCATTTACGATAACTTCTGACTTGCTACCATGAATGCGATTGATTTGAAATACTTGTTTGATAGTATTTATTGTGATTTGTAGAAACTAGCACAAAACAAATACCATACATAACTTGCATTGCATAATTAATACTTGAGAAAGTTTAGAGGTAAGCATTTTTATTAAAATTTGGTCAGTAATTAATCATTAAAAAAATAGTAATTTCACACCATTAAAAATATTTATGATGATTAATTAATGACTATAAATCACAAAATCTATTGGTCTTCTAGCACTTCTCTTAATACTTATGCTCAGTTTGCGTAACCAACTTAATTAAGCTCCTTTTGATAAAATAACTTAAACAGTAAATGACTCTGTTAAAAATAACTTATAAATAAGTTATTTTGTGTTTGGATTTTTAACTTTAAAAAACTTATTTTATAGTAATGTGACGAAAAGTAGAAGTATTATGAGAGAAGTCATTTTTTTTAACTTCTCTATAAAATCCTAAATAGCTTCTTAGAAAGTTGTAATTTGGTTTTAAAAATTGCACCAGACACTAATACTACTACTTTTCATAAGTCAAAAATTAAAAAAATTACTTCTAAAATTTCTCAAATTTTAAATGTAATATATATATAATTAAAAATATTATATGTATAAAATTATAAATGTCATATTATATAAAATAATTTTAAATATTATATATGTCCCTAATATTATTGAATTTAATAATACTATTTGCATAACTTATCTTTCTTAATAAGAAATAGATTAGACCAGGGAAATATACGATGGAAAATGCAAAAGCATAAGAGCGATAACTAAAAAAAGTTTAATTAGTCTGTTAATTTTTATAGTTTTGTCAAATTTTTAATTAAATTTTTATATTTTTTTTAATTTAGTCTCTGTATTAAATTTTTTTTAATTAGGTTCTTTTTAATGGTAGTTAGTTTAATTGTATAAGAATCTAACTAAAAAACATTAGTGCAAAAACTTAAATAAAAGAAAAAAAGGTATAAAGACCCAACTAAAAAAAATTGGTACAATAACTCAATTAAAAAAATATATATATAAGAACCTAATTAAAAATTTCACAAAATTATAGGACTAACAGAATAATTAAATCTTAGAAAAATACAAATGCTATGAGCAGTATTTTTAGCTATACTTTTAGTCAATATTAATTAATAAACGATTCAAATGATTAAAGTTTGTTAAAATTAAACTATTAGACTATTTTTACTACTTATTTAGGATATTATTCTTTTCTACGTACAAAGTGCAAATAACATTTCTTGCAATCTTCCTTATTACAACGACTACCTGGCTAGCATGCATATATACACGAAGATAGTTTTATTTGAAACTTTATTTATATTGTGGAAAAGTATAGGGTACTAACATATTATTTGTCAATTTCTGCCAACTCTTATTTATATTTATGTTTTATGGAAGTGTGTTCGTAGATGTGTCTAATAATTAATATATTTTAAACACATATATAAAGAGACATATCCAGAAAATATATCTATAAAGACACTTCTATTAAACACAGTTATAAAAAAGATATTTTTATTAGACACATCCACAAGCACACTTCTATGAAACACAATTATAAATAAGAGTTGGCAGAAGTTGGCAGATATACTGTTGGTAACGTAGTGGAACCGTTATATTGTAGCGTGAAGTGTGAACAGACAAGGATTTTCCACAACCTCTTTAATTAATACATAAAAGTAACACCTTGATTTAATTAAAGTGACAACTAACAAATGAATCTTTTTCATGGATGCCGGATAGAGATGAAACTCCTCCTTCCAAATGAAGAAAAGTCATCAAACTTGAGTTATACGTAGAGTTGAAGAAGTCATGTCTTCCTCACCAGCCATTTAATTAAAAAGGATATTCTTAAATAATTATTTTTTGTAAAAATTAAATCATAATGTCATAAAAAGACTATCTTCTTTGTCACCAGCGAGCCAAAATTTTCCAAAAACTTTGTATGTGATGGTGAACGTGCTTATTTTCCAAAATTTTCATAAAAATTGTGTCATCTGATCTAAGAGCGATTCACACTTTATTGAAAATATTGCCACTGTATATGTAATAGCAGAATAATTAGCAGTGTGAGAAAAATACATATTGCAAATTTTGTTATGGTTAGAGTTTAAATAATGTATGACATATTATGAGGTATTTGTAACTTGAAGTTTAAAACGAAAGCAACTATCTTCAATAAATTTTAAACCACTCGTATGCTATTCATATTAACAAATTATATATCATACACTTTAGTCCATAAACAAATTAAAGAAGTTCGCATTACAGAAAAGTAAAAGAAGAAAAAGCACAATATATATGAAGCTAACTCATTATATTTTATTTTCTATGATTTGCATGGCTACATATAGAAGTCTCGTTAGAGCCACAAGGGTTTCTTTCCCAGTCAAGACAAACCAAATTGTTATTCTTGGTTATCTAGTTAACATGAAAGGGCTCTCATACTTTGATTTGATAGTACATTATTGTGGGCACTGATTTTCCACAAAGCGCGTTGCATAACAAGGTAGAGTTAGCGTCATAAACAGTGAAGTTGCATGTTATGAACTACGGAGAATGAAGAAGCAATAAGCTGATTAAGAGTGATAACCAATGCGCAAAATATTGTTTTTAATTTTCTTTAACTCCTTTCAAATTTTCTATCACTCTCATATGCCAACTGAGAGTTGAAGAAGTCCAACTTTTCCGCACCATCTAATTAAAATTTAGAACATAGTTTCTCTAATTAAAATTCTTACAACAGAGAAAAAAAAGAGGGAAGAAGAATTGGCTTCTATGAAGAAAGCAATTATGTATATAATCTTATTGTGTTTTTAATCAAAGTGTCATCCCTGCCAAAAATCTAATAGAATTAGTTTTATTCACAACCCAATTTCATTTCATTTTTTTTTTACCAAATGCGATAAGATGTAGACGATTAACATCTTTTTTGAAAGAACTTAAATGATTTGTGATTGATTGAAAATTCAAAATATATCAGATGAAAACATAAAGTTAGTTAATCATAATAAGTTGACAATATGATAGAAAAATGATACGTATTGTTGGATTTATCGGCAATATATTTACTACTATTAGATTTTTTTTCAGAATTAATCCGATAATATAACCCTTATCGATAATGAATTAATGTTGAATTTTTTAATCCGACGATAGGTACTATTAAATTTTGCAACGGATTATTTATTTAATCCATCGGTAATTACAGTCGAAAAAATTTTGTCAGTAATTTTGTCTCGTTACTAAGTTTTTTTTTCATCTAATTACTGTCAGATAATTCTCCCAGTAAATTCGATTCTTATTATTTATTTATTTTTACACAATAAATGGTCAAATTCTTTTTTCTTTATTTTTTTTTGCATAATTAGTAGCCAAATTCAAAATAATAGAAACTAAATATGATAAAATATCAAGTGTACAAAAAAAATTAACAGTAAAAAATGTAAAATATACAATGGAACAGTCTACAACAAAATTTTAATAACTAAAGATCCTCATAGTCGTCATCATCATCATCTCCTGGTCCTGCTGAGACGGCGAACTATGCGGTGATGTCGGTGCCCCCTATAGCAGCACCGCTGCCACTGCCCTGCATCTAATCTTGGTACCTCGTCATCTGTTGCTCCATCCGATGAAGCCGTTCTAGCTCCCACCTCCATTCTAGCCTGAGAGAATCTATGTCTGAGATGCGTGTGAGAATCTCTTGATACTTCTCTTCAGACTAATGCAGCTGCTAAGCCTATTGATGAAGGCTCGAGGTAAGCTCCAACACCTTCTCCCTCAAATTGACACCATCCTCGAGATCGATGGGATGACTGGTGGCAGAGGCGAATGAATGTCTCAGTGTGGAGGTACAAAGGTCGTCAGCAAAGAACGATCCTAATCCGTAGACGTGTTTCTTGTATGACTTAGATGCGGTCTCACACTAAATCGTGTCAGGGTTGACTTCAGCTGCAGCGAAGTCGTCGTCGTCGTCTCCAGTTTGTTGAGATAGCTGAGTTGCGACCTCTATCAATCTCTCTATACAGGACTCTTGTATAACATATGTTATGATTAGGACTGCAGTTAATTGAAAATTAAACTTTATACCCTATGATGTTTACTCTCATAATGATGCGCAGCCTGCTGATCAGCAAATCTCTTTTTGTTCTCCTTCAAGGTGTGGGTGTACTTGAAGGTCTCTGCTATCGTCGCATCACGACTTAATGACTTATACTACGCAGGTTGAAACAACATGTTAAATCAAGTTATAATGACATTATATTTTAAAAACCAAACGAACTTAATAATAGATTGAAACAAGTTACATACCAGCCTGACTTTTGTCTTTATAAAAGTTGCGGACCCACCAATATATTTTGACGACTTAGCTGATACTCTATTAGCTCTGTTTCTGAGATGGTAATGCTTGAACCCCTCATTAGTCTCACAATGAACGTACAGTGCCTTCTTAAGGTCCAGGCGGAGCCAAATAGTAGTGAGGTGGTCGCACCGCTCACGTACGTCCTCCATCATCTGCTATATCGCCTAGCCATTCGATGGTCGAAGATCTTCCTGATCATGACATCGTGCATCTTCTTCCATATAAATTTCTTCTACACAAACAATATTTATCACTAAAACGTTAATCAACTCAAAAATCTAAATCATAATACTGATTAACAACTAAAACCTAAATTAATCCTAAATTTAACTAAAACAAAAGAAAAATTATTTAGAAAATAATCAGGTTACTGGAAAAGGGAGACATGTGGTTTGGGGTGGTTGCCGGTGGTCTCCAGAACATTAACAACTATTGTTGGAGGCAAAAGAAGTAATGATGGCAGAATGCTGGTGGTGGCTGGCACTACAGGAGCGGCAGATATAGGTGGTTCGCAATGGAGAGAGAGAAAAGAAGAGAGAAAGGGGGGAGGGAGGGAGGCAAGATGGGGCCGTCGAAAAGGCTGCCGGAGGTGGCTCTTGAGGGAGAGATGAGAGGTTACAGAGAGAGAGTGGAAGGCAAAATGGTAAGAAGAGAAAGAAATTCGAAATGAAGGGGAAGAGGGTTTGCAGTTCTTTAAAACGCAGTATTTTACTAATTCAGATTATCGTTAGATAAATTTGCAAATAAATTTGATAGTAATACTTGTGCCAATTACTTTTTCTTTCTTTCTAAATATCACTAGCAAATTTACTGTTGAAAATTAAAGTAGAATCCAATGATACTTTTTTTTCGACAAATTTATTGCCAAATCTATTAATAAATTCGCTGATAAAATTCGACGCTAATATTTGACCATCAATTCAAATATAAATCTACAAATATTTAGTATTTTTTTATAGTGATACTTTTTATTAAAATACTAGCAGAATTCAAAGATCCATCATTTTATGTGAACAAAGTTAGTCTTATGTTGTCTATTTAACATAAATTTGTACTTAAATCATATAGTTTTTTTTTTCTAATAATACAATCTTAAATAAATCAATTGAATTTTAACATTTATTTATATATATATATTAATAAGATTATTTTATAATTATTATTTTATACTTTTAGTATTTAATTTATTCTTCTAAAATCTTGATTTTCCATGCATTTGTCTAGTTAGACGAAGGACACCAAATTATTTTTTGTACATTTACATAAAATGAGCTTAAGCAGCGATAGTTTGTGACTTCATTATACAGAAAAATAAAAATAATAAAAAAAAGGAAAAAAAAGAGTCTTAAGTATAGCCACAAAGAAGTCTGACAAGCCACAGAGGTTTGCAGTCTTGATAAATAATCTTTCAAGGAACATCCCAAACACCACTCCATATCCATATCCTACTGCTACTGACTTCCACCCAAATAATTTTCTTCAATGCTCAAGTCTACAGAGGTTTCGCAGTCTTGATATTTTTTTTTTAATTTTCTTCGATTCCTTTCAAAGCGACAAATCTTTTTCATCAATGCTCAAGTCTTCAGACTCTGTAAAATAATGGTAAATTATTTTTTATGATGTATCACATGTTAAAGTTGAATTTTGGCCAGCATGTAACTAACAGATAAAGATGAGCCATTGAATGAAATTTTATATCAATTTCACACCATTAAATTATCATTGATGGTTACTTGATGATTAACAATCACAAAAATTGCTAGCCCCTAACATTGCTCCATATTAAATTTGAGTTATTATCTTAATCATAGTTAAATTATATCGTAATTAAATTTTTAAGAAGTAAATATATAATTTATTAAAAGATTCAAAATTGACTTCTTTTTTTTTCAAATTACATTAACGTGGCCCTAATTTTAGATTCTTCCTTCTCGTTCTCTCTCGTGATAAATTATTTTGATTTAAAACAAAAGCAACACATCAATAGTTAGGTTTTCTTATTGATCTTTAATTCACAAGAAGTTGAAATAATAGATGACTCATCTATAATATATTCATTAATAGAAATAGCATGCATGTTTTATTAAAAAAAAAAAACAGAGTAACTCACATCATTACAGAAAAATAATTAAAAAAAAAAAGGAAAACACATGAAGCTAACACAGTCTCTTACAATCTGCATGGCCTCTCCTGCGCTTGTTTTGTTAATTATATCCACAAAGAAGTCTGGCAAGCCACAGTGGTTTCGCAGTTTTGATAAACAACATTCCAAGGAACATCCCAAATACCACTCCGCATCCATATCCCACTGCAACTGATTTCCACCCAAATAATGGTTCTTTTGCCCTAGGAAACACTGAAGGTGGTTGTTCTTCATCATTGCTGCATGACTTTGACAAAGCGAATCCACATAGCATTGGGTTATCTTTGTAGGAATCATTTTGGAATGTATTGAATTGTTCTCCTGTTGGTATCATTCCCTCCAATTGATTTTTAGAAAGGTTGAAGACAGATAGAAAATTCAAATTTGTCAAAGTCATAGGAATCTCACCTTTCAATTGGTTCCATGAGAGATCTAACCATTCCAAACTTGTCAAATTTCCCAAAGTTTGTGGTATGATACCACTAATTTTGTTGTGTGAAAGATTAAGCCCTTTGAGAGAATTCAATTCTCCAAGAATTTGTGGGATTTTTCCTTCAAACAAGTTATTTGACAAGTCTATGGTTGTGAAAATAGTTAATATCCTTGATATTTCAATAAGTTGACCTTTCATAATGATCCCAACAGAGTCATTATATGTTACACTGGTCGTACTAGCATTGGTACCCATATACTCCAAACCATCAGTTTGAGTATTATCATTCCGAGCCATCATTCCTTGAAACTCTTGAAAGTATTGCATTGGCAAAGGGCCACTAAACTTGTTATTAGACACATCAAAAATTCTCAACTTTGGAAATGGGTGCTTCCTACTCAAACTAATGATGGTACCATGAAATTTGTTATTTCGTAAACTCAGTACCTGTAATTGCTGAAGAGCTTCTAGCCTCCTGGGAAATACATCTTCTATGTTATTGTCACTCAGGTCTAGAACTTCCAGTTTTGTGCAATGAGCCAACGATTGTGGTATTGGTCCCTCTAATTGGTTGCCATTCAACTTTATAGTCTCAAAAGCATTCTTCTTGGAGAAGTTTCCAGGTATGCTTCCATAAAAGTTGTTGATTTGCAAATCCAAAACCAGGAGTGAAGGAAAGGATCCCAAACATTGTGGAACCTTGCCAGTCAAATTGTTGTGAGACAGGATTAGCATATTGAGGGAGCTTGCATTGCATATTGCGGAAGAAATGCCTCCTGTGAAGTTGTTGTTTGAAACTGAAAAGTAATAGGTGCCATTTGGTGGAATTGGAAGATCTCCCTGCAGCTTGTTGAAACTGAGGTCAATAAAGTCCACTCTCTTCCATTTGTACAAGAGCTTGTCATTAAACCATTTGGGAATCACCCCTTCAATTTGGTTATCAGAAAGGTCTAGTTCTTGTAGATCTTGAATGCTTACTAGGAATCTAGGAAATTTTGTAATCTTACATTGAGATAATCGTAATGTAGTAAGGTTAGGTAAAAAATAGTCAACATTGTTGTCAAGGTGAAAAGAGAGAAAAGTACTGTGAGATAGATCAAGGAATTCTAAAGATTTGAGCTTTGAAAATTGGTGAAAGTCTACATGACCGCTCAACTCAGTTGATGATAAATATAAATATGTTAGATTTTGAAGTTCAAATAGTGAATTTGGAAAACTACCTTGGAGTTTGTTGTCAGAGAGAGACAACGTTTCCATAGAATAAGTCGAGAATTTACCGATTGGTCCTTCGAACTTGTTGCTACTAAGATCCATATATGTCAATGAAGACAAAGAAAAACACCAATCTGGGATTGTCCCATTTAATAAATTATGGTCCAAATAAAGAAATTTTAATATTGAGAGTTCAATGATATTGCTTGGAATTGGGCCTTCTAAATTATTAGCTGATAAACTTAATTCAGAAAGTTGGGTTAGATAAAACAATGATGGCGGTAGCTGACCTCCTAGACTGTTAGAATCAAGTGACAAAGATTCTAATTTGGTGAGGTTGTGGAACACATCTGGGATATGACCTTTGAAACTATTAGCACTAAGATCTAAGAAGGTGAGATGTTTGAGGTTTGAAAGCAAAGATGGGATTTCACCATGAAGTGTGTTTTCTGCAAGGCCTAACTCAGTTAGTTGAGTGAGGTTCCACAAAGAAAGAGGTACCAATCCATCAAATTGGCAACTCCCCAGAGATAGTTGGTTAAGAGACTTCAAATGGCCAATGGAATCAGGTATTTCTCCTGAGAATACTGTGTCAGTGAGATACAAGATCCTTAGAGGAGTGCTCCAGTTAGACTTTGGAAGTTCAACTTTGAGGTCTTGATTATATGACAAAGTTAGTTCTTGAAGATTAGGTAAACCAAGTATGCCGATTGGAAAATTCCCCTGCAACTTAGTGTCTCGAAGACTCAATGAAACCAAAGAAGATGACAAATTCATTAACAAAGACAGTGAACTTTCTCTGATGGAAGACATGTTTACCTCATCTAGAATTAGCTCTTTCAAGTTAGTGGTGTTTAGAATGAGTTTGTTCCATGTGGATGGATCAAATCTCAATTTGCTATATCCTAACTCATCTAGCATATCTGTACGGGAGAGATCAAGTGAGAGTAATTTAGACAAGTGAGAAATTTTGAAGGGAATATCACCACCCAATGCTGAGTTTGACAGATTGAGATGAGTGAGAGCCGCAAGGTCACCGATTCTAGATGAAAGTGGAGAGGCAGAGAGATCATTGTAAGCGAGGTTGAGTTGTTGAAGATGAGTGAGATGGAAGAGTGTGCTGTTGGAATTGAGTTCACCTTGAAGCATGCTGCAACTGAGGTCAAGGCCAATCACGTGCCCTGACGTGGTGTTGCACGTGACACCATCCCACTGGCAACAATCAGTATTGTTGTTCCAGGATGCTGTCTTGGGATAAGATGAAAATAAAGCCCCACCTGACTCCGCCACCACAAGTGTTTGTAGAATGAAGTGTTGACGGCAAATGAGTTCTTGAATTGGAACAAGTTTGAGCTATCATCATGGTTACACAATGGCAACACTGATGACGAGGATGTGTAAGACAGAGTATGAATGATGAGTAACGAGAGTGTCAGCACAAAAAAGGGCAATGCGAACCACCCCATTTCAGAAAGTTCAGATTATTTGATTTGATGTTGGAAGGAGAGGATTTGGGTATCTGTGTGGTACTCTGCATGCTTCCAATCCAAGAGTAAATGCAAATTTATAGAGAGCACCCATGGGATAATATGCTTCAAATTTCAATATATTACAATTATAAGGGTGTAAACCGTAAAACACTGCAAATTGATTTGAAATTGTTTTATATTAGTCTTGACAAAATCAGAATAACATCATTTTATAAAGTTCAATGTAACATTTGTTTGTCTAAGTCTGTATTTTGTTAACATTTGTATGTTGAAAATTATTTTAAAGACTAACATATAAGTGATGTTTGTAAGATTTTGAGACTAAGACAAAAAGAGCTTTATTTAAAACTTTATTTATATTGTAGTGTGTAGTGTGAAGAGACGGGAATTTTCCACAACCTCGCTCTATTTAATACATAAAAGTAACACCTTCATTTATTAATGTCATAACTCGTTATATTATTAAAATTGAAGTCTATTGTAAGACTATAGCATCTATCTTCTGTCTTGATCAAGGTGACAACTAACAAATGAATATTTTTCATGGATGCCGGACAGAGATGAAACTACTCCTTCCAAATGAAGAAAAGTCATCAAACTTGAGTGATACATAGAGTTGAACAAGTCCAAGTCTTCCTCACCATTTAATTAAAAGGATATTCTTAAAGAATTATTTTTTGTTAAAATTAAATCATAATGTCATAAAAACACTATCTTCTTTGTCACCAGCGAGCCAAAATTTTCCAAAAGCTTTGTATGTGATGCTGATGAACGTGCTTAATTAATAACCTGTGTCATCTCATCTAAGATTCACACTTCTGTAATTAGAAGGAAAAAAAATTGAGCACATCATTGTGTACTGAAAATATTGCCACTATATATGTAATAGCAGATTAGTGTGAGAAAAATGAGTATAAAAGGTTAAATTGGTATTATTTTATTAATTACTCGTGATTTTAATGTGTGCACCTCAATCAAAATTTGGCAAATTCAATATGTAAATTTTTTTATCTTTTTGAACCAAAATATTTAGAACTTTATATTGAGCCGAATAATAACAACTCTCTAATAAATGATAGGTAAGACTGTAAGAGTTGCAAGGTGATTTAATAATCCTAATAATTTTAGCAAAATACAAGTGAGGACAGGGTATATAGCTAGCAGCAGTAAAAGTAGTATGTAGTCGGCATGCATGCAGGAGAAAGAAATTAAATTTAGATTCATTCCCGTTATATTTTTGTGTCTTGCTTGTTTTTAATATACTCTGATCTTACAATTAGCTAGAAAACATACAATCCTATGAGGAGCAGTGATAATTCTTCAAAATGTTGGATGTATGACTATGTAGTGTAAATAAATTTGTAATGCAATTAAATTTAAATTTGTGCGTTGTGCGAAACTAAAAGTAATTAATTATTTTATACAAAAAAAAACTATTTCAAAAAAATCTTAAAAATTAATATTAAATTTAAATAAAATTATATGGATATTATATATTTTAGTATTTGAAGAATTTACTGCTCAATATATGTATTTAGTAAACTTAAATATTATAGATTTATAGTACAAGAATAAAACAGTTTGACATAATACAAACATGAATATAATATTTCAATAATAAAAAATAACATCAATTGTAACATAATAGAGTTTGTTTTTTGTATAGCGGTCAAGTTGGTTAGTTTGTTAGACATAATTATAGCATTATTAGTTAGTAGTTTATTTTTCCTTTTGCTATATATATTGTAATTGGTACTCAGTACTTTGAGTACTTCTTTTAATCAATTATTCTCTCTTTTCACAATTTTATCATGGTATCAGAGCCTTGGTATCCTCCTTGAAGAGGATACATAAGCTATCATCTTTCGGTGAGAAATCACCCTACATCTTTTTCAACCTCCTCTCACAATGAATAAGCAATCTTCCAATTCAATTCAAGATCCAACCAATGTTTGTTAAAGGCATCCAAGTGAAAATCCTACCCCAGTTTTGGTTACCCCGGTTCTTTACCAGCAATTTCGTCTGCATTCTGTTTCAGCAGTTATATCTGCATTTTGTTTCAACAGTTTAATCTGCATATGTTTTAGCGGTTTCATCTGCACTCTTATTGCGCTCCACGCGCCCTCTTTTTTTATCGCGCTCTATGCGCCATTTGAAGTTATTGCGTCATACGCACGCATTTTTGAAGATCGCTGCTCAAGTACAGCATCTCCTTTTATATTTTTGCCGCCGGCAGCTCAAGTTCCGCCGCACGCATCTTTCTCCGCGTCAACTCTTATTTCTTGGAAGAGTAAGAAGCAGGCTACAGTTTCAAGGTCGTCCTCAGAATCAGAATATCGCGCCCTTGCTAATGGCACCTGCGAACTCGTTTGGTTACTCAAACTACTAAAGGAATTCAACACTCTTCCTCCTCTTCCGGTTGATATCTTCTGTGATAATAAATCTGCTATCTATATTGCTTCTAATCCTGTCTTTTATGAAAGAACAAGCATGTTGATGTTGATTGTCATGTGGCTCGAAACAAGTTCAAAGAAGGAGTTTGTAATCTTAGACACGTTGTCTCCAGTGAACAACCGGCTGATCTATTCACTAAATTCCTTCCTCCAGGACCATTCTCTCATTTGCTTTCCAAGCTGGGATTACTTGATTTGCATAAACCACGTAATACCAGCTTGCGGGGGGATGTAACATAATAGAGTTTGTTTTTTGTATAGCTGTCAAGTTGGTTAGTTTGTTAGACATAATTATAGCATTATTAGTTAGTAGTTTATTTTTCCTTTTGCTATATATATTGTAATTGGTACTCAGTACTTTGAGTACTTCTTTTAATCAATTATTCTCTCTTTTCACAATTTTATCATCAATAAATTATGACATCATACTTTTTTAGCATTATATTATAGTTAAATAATATTAAAAAATAAATTGTTGGTAAAAAAAGTAATATATACATGACAAAAATAATATATAATTAATTAACACAATTGGATTAAAAATAGCAAAAGAAAATTTAAAAACATTGTAATTAAGAATTTCATATATTATAGTATTTTAAAAGTTCATAAAAAATATATAGTAAGTAAATTATTTAGTAAACTAAAATAAAGAATAGTAATCATCAATAAATTTTTTTAAATAATTATACAAAACATTAACAATAATAAAAGAGAAAAAATAAAATGCATAAGATATTTACAGCACATCAAGTAGTTGAAATGCTTGGACTATTTTTGTGAGTGATAAATTTATGATAAATTAGTTAAAGAGGAGTGCTATGAGTAAGTAAATTTTGTTATTTGTAATCATTAATTAATTAGGAAAAGTATAAAGAATCAAAAGCTATTCAGCCAAAAATTAAATAAAATTATATTAATTTATATCAATAATTAATTAATTTTAAATTTTTTAAATTCAAAATTTTAAAAATTTTAAATTGATTAAGTAAACCTAATTAAAACCTATAAAAACCTTCTTCTTTTTTCTCATATTAATCTATCTACTTCTAACAATCACAAATTCGAAAAATATATAAAAGAACATCCATTTAATATGAAAAAAGAAACATTCTAATACTTAGTAGAAGAAACATCCATATATATTAACTCGTAAAAATTTTGAATTCATCCAAAGGTATTTGGCTGAGTTTTGGCTGATATGCTTTTGATTCCCTAGTTTTACTCATTAATTATTATTGACATTTTTAATGGTGTGAAATTTTATGTAATAGTGCTGAATTATTCCTTTTTTTTTTACTAAGTAAGTACTGACCAAATTTTAATAAAAGTGCTGACTCGTTAAATTCTCTCTTACTTAAATTATAAAAGTCTAAAACAACTTGAAATAGATAACCTTTTATTTATTATATCAACAGTAGTAACTAGTAAGTAGTACAACATAGATCACACATTTATTTCACAAAGAGAAAAGTTAACTTACAACAAACTAAAATAGAAAAGAAAAACATATTAAGCTAATTCATTCTTCTTCTACGATTCCCCTGGGCTCTGGTGTTTGGTCTCTTCACTCTTGCATTCTTAATTCCAACAAGCCTTGCAAGCCATTGGGGCCTTCCACTCGAGAAAAAACAAGTACCTAACACCATTCCAAACAACATACCACACGCATATCCCATTGCTACAGGTTTCCATCCAAATCCTGATTCCAATTCCTCTTGAAATATTGAAGATGGCACCTCTTCATCATTGCCGCACCATTTTGACAAAGGGAGTCCACATAGCATTGGATTTCCTCCGTAGGAATCATTTTGGAATGTGTTGAACTGTTTTCCTGTTGGTATGATTCCTTCCAACTGGTTTTGTGAAAGGTTTAGAACAGAGAGGAAATTCAAATTTGTCAGAGTCATGGGAATCTCACCCCTCAGTTGGTTCCATGAAAGGTCCAACCATTATAAATTAGTCAATTTTCCCATTGATTGTGGAATAGTTCCGGTGATTGCATTGTGTGAGAGGTTAAGCCCTTTGAGAGAGTATAAACCTCCAATGACATGTGGAATTTCCCCCTCAAAGAAGTTATTTGACATGTCTATGGTTGTGAAAGTAGTTAATATCCTTGCCAATTGTCTCGCTTGACCTTTCATAATGACCACCACAGAATCATTATATGAACCGTGGGTTCTACCCTTATTCGTAATCATATACTCTTGGCTACTATCATCCACAGTCATCATTCCTTGAAACTCTTTGAAGTATTGCATTGGCAAGGGGCCATTGAAATTGTTATTAGACACATCAAGAATTCTCAACTTGGGAAATGGATGCCTCATACTCAAACTAGTGATGGTACCATGAAATTTGTTATTTGGTAAACTAAGTACTTGTAATTCTTCAAGAGTTTCTAACCAATTGGGAAAGACATCTTCTATTTTATTGTCACCAAGGTCTAGAACTTCCAGTTTTGTGCAATGAGCCAAAGATTGCGGTACTGGTCCCTCCAATTGGTTGCCATTCAACTTTATCGTCTCAAAAGCATTAGTCTTGGAGAAGTATGCAGGTATGCTTCCATAAAAATGGTTGATTTGCAAATCCAAAACCTGGAGTGAAGGAAAGGTTCCCAAACATTGGGGAATATCGCCACTCAAATTGTTGTGGGACAGGATTAGCATATTCAGGGACCTTCCATTGCAAATTGTTGGAGAAATTCCTCCAGTGAAGTTGTTGTTTGAAGCTGAAAAGTAATAGATGCCATCTGGTGGATTTGGAAGATCTCCTTGCAACTTGTTGAAACTAAGATCAATGAAGTTTATGTTCCATTTGTATAACATCTCATTAAACCATTTGGGAATCACTCCTTCAATTTGGTTATTAGAAAGGTCTAGTGCTTTTAGATATTGAATTCTTTCTAAGAATCTAGGAAATTTTGTAATCTTACAAGAAGATAAATATAAATAAGCTAGGTTAGGTAAGAAATAGTCAACACTACTATCATCAAAATTAATAGAGAGAAAATTATTGTGAGATATATCAAACACAACTAAAGATTTTAACTTTGAAAATTGGTGGAAGTCTACAAAACCAATCAAATCATTTGATGACAAATCTAGCTGCAAAAGATTTTCATATTGAAATATTGAATTTGGAAAACCACTTTGGAGTTTGTTATTAGAAAAAAGCAAATGTGTGATGGAATGAGTTGAAAATTCATTAATTGGTCCTACCAGTTTGTTGTTACCAAGACTGAACTCTTTCAAGAGAGGCAACGAGTAACACCAATGAGGGATTGTTCCATTTAACAAATTATTATCCAAATGTAGTGCTACTAGTTTTGAGAGTTTGGTAGTTTGATTTGGAATTGGGCCTTCTAAATGATTAGCTGACAAATCTAAATGAAAAAGTTGGGTTAGTTGAAACAATGATAGTGGCAGCCGGCCTCCTAGATTGTTATAAGAAAGTGCTAAGAAATCTAATTTAGTGAAGTTGGCGAACACATCTGGGATGTGACCACTGAATGTATTATAACTAAGATCTAACAAGGTGAGATGTTTGAGGTTTGAAAACAAAGATGGGATCTCACCATGAAGTCTATTTTTTGCGGAGGCCAAAGTTGTTAGTTGAGTGAGGTTCCACAAAGAGGGAGGAACCGATCCTCCAAAATCGCAATCAGTAAGCCATAATTGGTTAAGAGACTTCAACTGGCCTATGGAGTCTGGTATTTCTCCTGAGAAAGCTGTGTAGAAGAGATCCAAAACCCTCAGAGGAGCACTGGAGTTGGACTTGGGAAGATTACCTCCGAGCTTTGAATTTCCTGACAACCTTAGCTCTTGAAGATTTGGTAAGCAAAGAATGGAAATCGGAAATTGTCCATGCAATCCAGTTTCTTGAAGATTCAGGGAGACTAAAGATGCTGACAAATTCATCAACAACGACAATGAACCTTCCCTGATTGCTGACATGTCTATCTCATCTAGAACTAGCTCTTTCAGATTAGTAGTGTTAACAATGAGCTTGTTCCATGTCGATGGATCAAGTCTAAATTCTGTATATCCCCCAAGATCAAGTGAAACTAATTTAGACAATTGAGAGATTGTGGATGGAATATCACCACTCAATCCTGAGTAAGATAGATTCAGATGAGTGAGACTCACAAGATCGCCGATTTCAGATGACAGTAGAGAGGCAGGGAATTCATTGTAAGCCAGGTTGAGTTGTTGAAGATGAATGAGATGGAAAAGTGTGCTGTTGGGACGAAACTTACCGTGAAGCATGCTGCAACTGAGGTCGAGACCAATCACGTGCCCTGACACGGTGTCGCACGTGACACCGTCCCACTGGCAACAGTCAGTGCCATTTTTCCATGATGCTGTCTTGGAATAAGACGAACAATAAGGCGTCATCCAAAATGAAGTTTTGATGGCAAAAGAGTTCTTGAATTGGAGCAAGTTTGAGCTGTCATCATGGTTGCACAATGCTGGCAACGCTACTGATGAGCATGTGTATGATGGAGAATGAAGAAGAAGTAGCAATACTGATGAGTTTGAAAAACTCCAAATTAATATTGGTGATGAGCAAATATTATTTAAATATTTAATTACAAAATTATTAATTCAATATTATTTGATTATATGTTAATTAATAATTTTGTAATGCAGGATTTGAATTGGGCCGAAAATAAAATAAAATGCTGCAGCCCAAGTGTGAATTTGCTTTCTAATTCAGCATTGATTCAAAAATATTCAATGATATATGGCTGAATTTTTGGGCTAGATTAATATTGTTACTCCAAGCCCAAAGAAAGCTTCCTATGTTTGATTCAAAATCCATCAGGAAAGAAATTGTTACTAATTGGGCCAAAATGAAACCTATTGCTACCAAGCCCAATGTTGATGAATGTTTCCATGCCTTATTCGAATCCATGAAGCAAATGAAATGCCTAAATGCTTCCAACGGATTCCACTTCATTATTATGAAGGATTTCAAATTTAATTAATGCATTGGAAACATAAGAAAGAGAGAGAAGATTGATTTGATGGCTATTATGACAGTACACGCTACTCAACAAAGGAAAGTGGGAAACTTGAATTAACTTTTACTTTCTCTCTCTTTGTTCATTGATTATTGTTCAAATCCATTGAATATTTTCTCTCTTCTCTCTCATCCCTTTCCTCTTCTTTCTTCGGTTATTACACAGGAAGCCATGGAAGCTACTTGGAGCTACCAAAAGAAAAGAAAAGCAAGGCTAAAGAAGCTACCAAGAGGAGAGAAAGCAAGCCTAAAGACCATCAAAATGATGGCAAGAAAATACACCAAAATAAAAGTGAGTTGTGGCTAAGATATTCACCAAATGTGGATAGATTTGGTGAGACTATCTTGAGCCTCACATGCTCAAAAATGGAAGAAGAAGATTCGGCCAGCTAGAGGAGATTCTTGAAGCATGGCTTGTCTTTGATGCTGCTCAACCACCACAGGGAGTAGCTAGAGTGGCGAAATGATGGTTGAAGGCAGAGATTGAAGCAGATGAAGTCATCATCATCATGAAGCATCAAGGGCCAGAAATCCATCTTGGAGAGGAAGCCAAGGATGGAGCACTCGGATTGATGAAGAGTGATGACCAAGGAAGGACTAGAGGTATTTGCATGTTGGTTTCTGCATGAGTTACCTTTTCTCTCGGTGTGGCCGAACCGGTTTTGTTGTGAAGGAAAAGAAGCTGAGCTCGGGTTTATGTTTCAACTGTGAAGGCTTCACTTCTCTATAAAAGAGGTGAACAGTCATGGTTTGATTTAAGGAGTAAGATTTGAGAGTGCAAGGCACAGAGTTCTAAGAGCTTCCTAAGCTCGCAGTTCTTCTTCTCCTTCAATATTTTTTGTTTTGTATTTTTCTGTTTAATTTTGTCATGTCTTGAGTCTCA
>NC_029778.3:6491925-6494571 GCF_000817695.3 Arachis duranensis
CTTTGTACATCTGTGTTGTGTTTCATGATTCTGTGGGAATCCCCTTGTAAGTTGGGTTAGCACTTTACAAGTTGTAATCTGGATGATTATAGTGAAATTTCATCATTGTTGTGATCGAGACTGGATGTAGGCTGCACTGCACTTAGCAGCTGAACCAGGATATATCTGGGTGTAATCTTCTCTCTCTCCTACTTTACTTCTGTTTTTACTGTTCTAATGCAAAATCAAAATGTCTCATGCCAAGTGACGAGATAAAATGAAAATGTCTCGTGACTAGGGACGAGATAAAACAGAAAAGTCTCCTCTAAAGTCCAACAAGTGTTAGCAAGCAAAAAAGGGGACTAAGATTCAACCCCCCCTTCTCTTAGCCACTGAAACCATCAATTGGTATCAGAGCTTGGTCTCAAAGAGATCAAGCTTTGCAGCTTGGAGCAAAGATCCTCATGGCAGAAAACAGTGGCGCAAATGTGGTGTCTTACAATCTGGTTGAAGGTCAATCAAGCAACAGACCCCCTCTTTTCAATGGGAAAAACTATACCTATTGGAAGGAGAGGATGAAGATATTTGTACAAGCCGTGGATTACAGACTTTGGAAGATCATCTTGGAAGGTCCTAAATTTCCAACTACCACAAATGCTCAAGGAGTAACCTCTCTTAAACCAGAAGCAAGCTGGACCGAGGAAGATAGGAAGAAGGTGGAGTTAAATGCCAAGGCAACCAATCTGCTCAATTGTGCTATCAGCTTTGAGGAATACCGACGAGTATCACGATGCACAACGGCAAAGGAAATCTGGGACAAGTTGCAAATCACTCATGAAGGAACTACCCTTGTAAAGAAAACTCGGACAGACATGTTAAACAGGGAATATGAGATGTTTGCAATGAAGGAAGGAGAGTCCATTGATGAACTGTTTGAACGGTTCAATATCATCACTGTTGGCTTAGATGCTCTTAGAATCACACATTCAGAATCTGTGCTAGTGAGAAGAGTGTCGAGATGTCTCACAAAAGAGTGGGAAACAAAAGCTTTAATTATTTCTGAGAGCAGCAACTTAGATTCCATGACACTTGATGATTTGAGAGGAAATTTACTTGCTTTTGAAAACTCCTATTTGAAAAAAGATTCAAAAAAGAAATATCTTGCCTTTTCTTCTGTGACTAATCCTCTGGATGATGAATCCAGTGATAACTCTTCTGAAAATGAGTTTGTGTTGTTTGCAAAAAAATTCAGGAAAATGGCAAAGCTCAAAGGCAAAGGCGGCAGCTCAAGGAGGATGAAGAAAGATCTTAGCAAAGTAACCTGTTTCAATTGCAAGGAAATGGGGCATTTCAAATCTGATTGTCCCAAGTTGAAGAAGGAAGAAAAGCCGAGAAAAGAAAAGAAGAAAGGACTAATGGCTTCATGGGAAGAGTTGGAAAACGACTCAGATGATGATGATGAAAAATCAGAAACCAAGTCCCAACAGTGCCTTATGGCAGATCATGTAAATCAGGTAGTCTTTCATAACCCTGACACTGAAGATCTTCATCTTATGATAGACCACCTTTCTGAAAAAATAAGATGCTTTCTACTGGAAAATCAAGAACTTGAACAACAAGTCACCATTCTTCAAGCTGAAAACAGTTTTCTAAAAGAAAAAGTGAGAGAGGCCGAAACTGCTTGTGATCTTGTCGAAGAGAATAAGCAGTTAAGAGCCCAAGTTAGAAGTTGTGAAAGTGACCATTCGGTACTTGCATATGTGGACTGTTTTAAGCAAAATGAAGAGTTGCTTAAAGAGGTTAAAAGACTTAAAGAAGACTTAGCCAAGTTCACCCAAAGTTCTAAAAATTTGAATCAAATCTTGGCTAGTCAAAAACCTCTTTATGATAAAGCTGGGTTGGGTTTTTATAAAACTGAAAAATCACATTTTGAAAACTTTGCTTCATCTTCAAATGATACAAAGTATCAAGACCCAACTTGCTTTAACAAAACAACTACTCCAAGATTTTGTAGACTATGCAATCGAAATGGACACTTTCCTATTCAATGTTTCTTTGGTGAAAGAATGATTGGTGATAAAGTTTGTAAAGTTGTTTTTTATTACAATGGCATAGGACATAGAAGATGGTTTAACATAAAAGGATCTAAAAGGATTTGGATACCTAAGGTCTCTTAAGCATTGTTTTGTAGGTGTGCCTAGCATCCAAAAGAAAAGAGAACATGTGGTACATGGATAGCGGATGCTCTAGGCATATGACCGGAAAGACAACCTTCTTCATAAAACTTGATGAATATGATGGAGGATTTGTCACATTCGGTGATGATGCAAAAGGAAAAATAGTAGCTGTTGGGAAAGTGGGTAAAAATCTCTCATCTTGTATAAATGATGTCCTTCTTGTACATGGATTGAAACATAACTTGCTTAGTGTTATTCAATTGTGTGATTTGGGTTTTGAAGTTATTTTTAAGAAGCTTGTTTGCTTAGTGGTTTGTGAGAAAACTGGGGATGTTCTATTTGAAGCTAAAAGATGCAATAATGTGTATGGATTAACTCTTGAGGATTTAAAGGAACAAAATGTAACATGTTTTACCTCTCTTGAATCTGAAAAATGGCTTTGGCATAGAAAGTTGGGTGATGCTAGCATGTACCAAATTTCTAAGCTAGT
>NC_029778.3:6494624-6512454 GCF_000817695.3 Arachis duranensis
ATTGGAAATGTTACATATTGATCTTTTTGGTCCTACTAGAACTCAAAGTTTGGGAGGTAAACACTATGGTCTTGTGGTGGTAGATGATTACTCTAGATTTGGTTGGGTACTTTTCCTTGCTCATAAGAATGATGCATTTTATGCCTTCTCCACCCTTTGTAAGAAAATTCAAAATGAAAAGGATTTGAAAATTGCCCATTTGAGAAGTGATCACGGAAGAGAATTTGAAAACCAAGACTTTGAAAAATTCTGTGATGACTTAGGGATTTCTCATAATTTTTCATGCCCTAGAACCCCCTAACAAAATGGGGTGGTTGAAAGAAGGAATCGAAGCCTTCAAGAAATGACTAGGGCCATGCTATGTGAGAATGAAATTCCCAAATTTTTATGGGCTGAAGCTGTGAACACAGCATGTTATATTTTGAATAGAACAATCATTAGAAAAGGGTTAAAGAAAACTCCTTATGAGCTATGGAAAGGAACCCCTCCAACTCTTAAGTACTTTCATGTTTTTGGATGTAAATGCTTTGTACTTAACAATAAGGAAAACCTTGGAAAATTTGATCCAAAATCCTATGAAGGGATGTTTGTTGGATATTCCACCATAAGCAAGGCCTATAGAGTTTATCTCAAAGAGCATAGAACGATAGAGGAATCCATACATGTTACCTTTTGTGATTCTAACTTAATTCCCAGTATTGTAAAGGATAATGATTCAGATTATGAAGAGGATGGAACAAGAAAAGAAAATCCCAAAACTGTGCAAAATGAAGAATCTGTCAGCCCGGTTTTATCTCGTCAGATTGAAGGAGAAACTTTCATTTTGTCTCCTGAGCAGACACGAGAAACTGAAACAGTGAGACCATTAGAAGTTTATCAAAGCTCAACACCTGTCCGAAAGCCTAGAGAATGGAAATCCATGAGGGGTTATCCTCATGATTTCATCATTGGTGATCCCTCTCAAGGTGTAACCACAAGATCCTCCACCAAAAGGCAAACCGAACCTAGCAACTTTGCTCTATTGTCACAATTGGAGCCCAACAATGTCAAACAAGCTCTTGAAGACCCATCATGGGTCAAGGCCATGCAAGAGGAGCTTGCTCAATTTGACAAGAATAAGGTTTGGACTTTAGTACCTCATCCGGATGGTAAGAAGGTAACGGGTACTAAGTGGATATTCAAAAATAAACTTGGTGAGGATGGACAAGTTGTTCGTAACAAGGCTAGACTAGTGGCCCAAGGTTACGATCAAGAAGAAGGAATAGATTTTGATGAGTCTTTTGCTCCGGTAGCTAGAATGGAAGCTATTAGGTTGCTTCTTGCCTATGCTGCCCATAAAGGTTTCAAAATGTTTCAAATGGATGTTAAATGTGCTTTCCTTAATGGCTTTATTGATAGAGAAGTGTATGTGGCTCAACCCCCCGGTTTTGAACATAAAGATTTTCCTAATCATGTGTTTAAACTTTCAAAGGCTCTTTATGGCCTTAGACAAGCTCCAAGAGCTTGGTATGAAAGGCTTAGTACCTTCTTGTTAGAAAATCATTTTCAAAGGGGAACCACCGACACTACTTTGTTCATTAAAGTTTCTAATGATGACATCCTTCTTGTTCAAGTTTATGTGGATGATATTGTATTTGGATCAGCCAATGAAACCTTGTGTGAAGAGTTTGGAAAACTCATGACTAGTGAGTTTGAAATGAGTTTAATGGGAGAGCTAACTTTCTTTCTTGGCCTCCAAATTAAACAAACTCCTAGTGGTACCTTTATTCACCAAGGCAAGTATGCAAAAGAATTGATAAAGAAATTTGGCTTAGAAAATTCCAAACCAATGGGAACACCAATGCATCCCAACACTAAACTTGAAAAGGATGATGATGGCCTAGATGTGGATGAGACACGGTATAGAGGAATGATTGGTTCACTAATGTATCTTACATCCTCTAGACCGGATATTGTTCAAAGTGTGGGTGTATGTTCAAGATTTCAATCTCACCCAAAAGAATCCCATTTAACGGCTGTTAAACGCATCATTAGGTACATTAAGGGAACTTGTAATTATGGATTATGGTATCCCAAATCTGATGACTTTTGTGCAGTAGGTTTTTGTGATGCAGATTATGCGGAAGATCGAGTGGATAGAAGAAGCACTTCCGGCATGTGTTGCTTCCTTGGAAGCTCACTCAACATGTGGTCAAGCAAGAAACAAGCCACAGTGGCTCTATCCACAGCTGAAGCTGAATATATATCCGCATCTGCTTGTTGTTCACAATTAATTTGGTTAAAAACTCAATTGGAAGATTACAAATTAAAAATCAATAGCATACCCTTATTTTGTGATAACATGAGTGCAATAAATATTTCAAAAAATCATGTTTTACACTCAAGAACAAAGCACATTGAAATTAAATATCATTTCATTAGAGAACATGTGCAAAAGGGTACTATTGATATTCAATTTGTAAAATCTGAAGAACAACTTGCTGATATTTTTACAAAATCCCTCTGTGAAGATAGATTCTGTTTGTTAAGGAAAAGCTTGGGAATGATTGATTTAAATCATGTTGAAAAATTTGTGAATTTCTGATTCTGTCCAGTTTTATCTCGTAGGAATGGACGAGATAAAAACAAGGCATGCTGGAGGAGCTATGATTAAGGGGGAGGCTGCGCAGACTTTGCTTCTAATGGGCCCCACATAATCAAGTTTGACCCCTCGTTGAATTTTTAATGGTTCCTCACTTTATGATGATCAAATCTTTTGATTGTCATTTCAAATCTCATTGGAAGTGGTTATTGTCATTTCAAATCTCTCTCTCTCCATCTAATCCCTTGAAATTAGGAAACCACTTTTTCAAAACCCATTGGTTAATAACCGCACCATTATGGTTATTAACTTCCCCATCATCTCTCTCCAATCCTCATTAATTGCACCACTAACCTCCTCTCTCCTCACTCTCGTTCGGACTCCCACCCTTTCATATTCAACTTGTCCATTCCTCCTAACATGAAAAAGAAAACGGCACAAAAGAGAAGTGGCCGAACCACCATTCCAAAAAGCCCACCGTTCTCATCACCTCAAACTCATACACATATCCATCTTCATTCTACCTCCTCTTCTACCCCATCACCTCCTTCCAAAAGGACCGACACCATGCGTCGCAAAGTCATTGCTCACAAATCTTCCGGGAGAGGAAAAAACAAGGAGCCTAGCGTTCAAGAAGAAGAAGAGGAATCACATACTTCTCCACCACCATCACCGCCGAAAAGACCTACCTCAACCACAAAAAGCTCTCAGAAAAGGCCGAAAAGCTTTGTTCTGCATGAAACAAGGGAACCGGCAAATTTGGAGTCTCTCGACTTCAAGAACAAATTTCACAAAACTCACTCCCATTTTGATCCCTCTAGGTTTTACTCATGTGCCTTCTATGAATTTCATAAAGAGGTTTTGCTGAAACGCCCTCTCTGTCTTTCATACCTGGTAAATCTTGAGAAACTGGTGATGAGCGGATAATTTATACACTTTTTGGCATTGTTTTTAGTATGTTTTTGGTATGATATAGTTAGTTTTTAGTATATTTTTATTATTTTTTAGTTAAAATTCACTTTTCTGGACTTTACTATGAGTTTGTGTGTTTTTCTGTGATTTCAGGTATTTTCTGGCTGAAATTGAGGGACCTGAGCAAAAATCTGATTCCGAGACCAAAAAGGACTGCAGATGCTGTTGGATTCTGACCTCCCTGCACTCGAAGTGGATTTTCTGGAGCTACAGAAGCCCAATTGGCGCGCTCTCAACGGCGTTGGAAAGTAGACATCCTGGGCTTTCCAGCAATATATGATAGTCTATACTTTACCCAAGATTTGATGGCCCAAACCGGCGTTCAAAGTCACCTCAAGAAATCCCAGCATTAAACGCTGGAACTGGCACCCAAATGGGAGTTAAACGCCCAAACTGGCATAAAAGCTGGCGTTTAACTCCAAGAAGAGTCTCTGCATGAAAAATGCTTCATTGCTCAGCCCAAGCACACACCAAGTGGGCCCGGAAGTGGATTTTTATGTCTTTTACTCATCTCTGTACACCCTAGGCTACTAGTTTTCTATAAGTAGGACCTTTTACTATTGTATTAGGGAGTCTTTTCGATCACTTTGGGAGGCTGGCCTCACGGCCATGCCTAGACCTTGTTCTTATGTATTTTCAACGGTGGAGTTTCTACACACCATAGATTAAGGTGTGGAGCTCTGCTGTACCTCGAGTATTAATGCAATTACTATTGTTCTTCCATTCAATTCCGCTTGATTAATGCAATTACTATTGTTTTTCTATTCAATTCCGCTTGTTCTTTGTCCAAGATATCACTTGTTCTTCAACTTGATGAATGTGATGATCCGTGACACTCATCATCATTCTCACTCATGAACAAGGGTGACTGACAACCACTCTGTTCTACAAGCATCTGAGGCCTTAGTGAATATCTCTTGGATTTCTGGTTGCACGATGCATGGTTGATCGCCTGACAACCGAGTGCTCGCCTGACAAACGAGCCAACCATTCCGTGAGATCAGAGTCTTCGTGGTATAGGCGAGAACTGATGGCAGCATTCAAGAGAATCCGGAAGGTCTAACCTTGTCTGTGGCATTCTGAGTAGGATTCAATGACTGAATGACTGTGACGTGCTTCAAACTCCTGAGGGCGGGGCGTTAGTGACAGACGCAAAAGAATCGATGGATTCTATTCCGGCCTGACCGAGAACCGACAGCTGATTAGCCATATGCTGTGACAGAGCATAGGAACATTTTCACTGAGAGGTTGGGAGGTAGCCACTGACAACGGTGAAACCCTTGCTTAAGCTTGCCATGGAAAGGAGTAAGAAGGATTGGATGAAGACAGTAGGAAAGCAGAGAGACGGAAGGGAAGGCATCTTCATGCGCTTATCTGAAGTTCCTACCAATGAATTACATAAGTATCTCTATCTTTACCTTTGTGTTATTTTCGTTCATCACCATTACTATTTGAGTTTGCCTGACTAAGATTTACAAGATGACCATAGCTTGCTTCAATACTAACAATCTCCGTGGGATCGACCCTTACTCGCGTAAGGTTTATTACTTGGACGACCCAGTGCACTTGCTGGTTAGTTGTGCGAAGTTGTGTAATGCCATGGTATTGAACACCAAGTTTTTGGGGTTCATGACCGGGGATTATGAGAGTTGTGAAAAGTATTGTTCACAATTTTGCGCACCAACTGGCAACCAAAGGAATCAACTTTTCTTCCATGTTTGATGCTCTGAAATGGACTCCACTGCTTCACATTCAGAGACTTGTGTACCCGGGGCTGGTCCGGAAATTTTATGCAAACATGCGTTTGATTGATGGCTCAATTCACTCTTATGTCAAACGTGTTTACATGACCCTCAATCCTCAAACAATAGGCGCTGCTCTTGGATATGAAGAAGAAGGGCCAAAAGTTTACATGGTTGACAAGTGGGATGATCAGGTTGGCATTGCACAACAAACGGTCTTACAACACATCTGTGCAAATCTCTCTGGTTTGGATGGCCTAATTCCAACTCATCGAGCACTCGGTCCTGAGAACTCTCTGTTGCACCGTATCATCACTCACATTCTCACTCCACAAGGCGGTTCTCACCACAGAGTAACAGTTTCTGATTCTGTTATTTTATTTGCACTTCTTACTTCTTCCCAAATTTCATTTGCTTATGTTATGATACGTCATATGTGGGAAGCAGTGAAAAGTACCAAAAAGGCTAACCTTCCATATGTCATGTTTCTCACATGTATATTTGAGTATTTTAAGGTTGATTTGACTAATGAAACTGTTGAGAACAAGATTTCAATGATTAAAGGAGGAGGAATTTTGGGCAAAAAGGGCAAGAAATCTGTTCCATCTGAACCATCTCTCAGTGATCTGGAGAGCCATCCTGAGCCCTCAAATGTTACTGCATCAATCCGAGAGGTTCTTAATGAGATGCGCAACATGTCAAAACTGATGTTCAAATCCCACAAGACTGCCATAAAATTGGAACATGAACAGGAAAGGGCTTGGAAGAAATGTCATGATAGAGTTGGCTTCATGATAAAGAGCTTTGATGATGAAATGGGGACAGGAGATTTTGAAGTCGATTCCGGTTCAAAATTTAACCTTTCTGATGATTGATGGCTGTTGTTTACCTTTATTTGATATTGGCCCCATTAGGCTCAATCTATTTTTTGTATGAGCATGACTTAATACTCACTGCTCTGTGATACTTTGATACACTCCTGTTACTTTTTGTTGTTGCTTTGTTATTATGGTTATGTTGTGGTATTCTTCATATTTTGTGCAGGTGCCCCTTGATGACAAAAGGGGGGGAGAAAAGCTGAAAATTGAAATCTGAAAAACAAGGGAAAATTGAAATCTGAAAAACAGGGGATGAAATTTTCTGTTGAAAATTCATGATCACCCTTGTTAAAAGATATTTTTATGCTTGCTGATTTTATGCTTGATGGTAGCATTGAAACTGCTCTTGCCTCATTATAATTGATGCTACTGTTTTATAATGATTTGGCAATGAATGACTGACTGGTTGTTAATTAACCTTGATGAATATGCATGATTGTATTGAATATTCTGTTTCATCCTGGTTAACATGCTTGATATTTTTGGTAGTTCCTTAAATTGTATAAAGTATCAAAAACTGCCTTATTTTGTTCTACAAATATTTCCTTCATGTTGCTTTGCTCTGATATATTATATAGGAAAATATTTGAATATTTTGATGTATGTATCATTGAGCAGAAAATCAGATTACTGATAACAAATAAGTTTTGATTATCATTCAAATCTGCTCATAAATCAAACATTTAGCATTATGAATAAATATGCTAAATAACATTGTTATTTTGAAGCTTGATTAAAATGTTACATGTTTATACTTCCCTTGGTAAAATAGCATATATTAAGGGGGAGCCATGTGACAATTTGGAAAGGGAGAAATTCAATCTTCAAAGGGAGTACACTACTCTAACCTTTAATTTCTTTCCATTCCAATTTTAATAATGTTTGTCATCAAGGGGGAGATTGATGAGTTTGGAAAACTCCAAATTAATATTGGTGATGAGCAAACATTATTTAAATATTTAATTACAAAATTATTAATTCAATGTTATTTGATTATATGTTAATTAATAATTTTGTAATGCAGGATTTGAATTGGGCCGAAAATAAAATAAAATGCTGCAGCCCAAGTGTGAATTTGTTTTCCAATTCAGCATTGATTCAAAAATATTCAATGATATATGGCTGAATTTTTGGGCTAGATTAATATTGTTACTCCAAGCCCAAAGAAAGCTTCCTATGTTTGATTCAAAATCCATCAGGAAAGAAATTGTTACTAATTGGGCCAAAATGAAACCTATTGCTACCAAGCCCAATGTTGATGAATGTTTTCATGCCTTATTCGAATCCATGAAGCAAATGAAATGCCTAAATGCTTCCAACGGATTCCACTTCATTATTATGAAGGATTTCAAATTTAATTAATGCATTGGAAACATAAGAAAGAGAGAGAAGATTGATTTGATGGCTATTATGACAGTACACGCTACTCAACAAAGGGAAGTGGAAAACTTGAATTAACTTTTACTTTCTCTCTCTTTGTTCATTGATTATTGTTCAAATTCATTGAATATTTTCTCTCTTCTCTCTCATCCCTTTCCTCTTCTTTCTTCGGTTATTACACAGGAAGCCATGGAAGCTACTTGGAGCTACCAAAAGGAAAGAAAAGCAAGGCTAAAGACCATCGAGTTGATGGCACGAAAAAGAAAAAGAAAAGTATGCTGTGGCTGAAATAATCACCTAATCTGGTAAGATTTGGTGAGGTAATCTCGGATCCTTCATACTCAAAAAGAAGGATGAAGATTCGGCCAGTAGGGAAGATCTTTGGAGGCATGGCTTGTCTTTGATTCTGCTCAACCACCACAGGGAGTAGCTAGAGTGGCAAAGTGATGGTTGAAGGCAGAGATTGAAGCAGATGAAATCATCATCATCATGAAGCATCAAGGGCAAGAAATCCATCTTGGAGAGGAAGCCAAGGATGGAGCGCTCGGATTGATGAAGAGTGATGACCAAGGAAGGACTAGAGGTATTTGCATGTTGGTTTCTGCATGAGTTACCTTCTCTCTCGGTGTGGCCGAACCGGTTTTGTTGTGAAGGAAAAGAAGCTGAGCTCGGGTTTATGTTTCAACTGTGAAGGCTTCACTTCTCTATAAAAGAGGTGAACAGTCATGGTTTGATTCAAGGAGTAAGATTTGAGAGTGCAATGCACAGAGTTCTAAGAGCTTCCTAAGCTAGCAGTTCTTCTTCTCCTTCAATGTTTTTTGTTTTGTATTTTTCTGTTTAATTTTGTCATGTCTTGAGTCTCATGGAAAAAGGCAAACAGTGAGGTTTGTAAGAAAAAGCCATAGAGCGGAAAAAGGCAGAGAGTGCAAAATTAAAAGAAAAAGCCATAGATATCTTAGAGTTCCTTTGTACATCTGTGTTGTGTTTCATGATTCTGTGGGAATCCCCTTGTAAGTTGGGTTAGCACTTTACAAGTTGTAATCTGGATGATTATAGTGAAATTCCATCATTGTTGTGATCGAGACTGGATGTAGGCTGCACTGTACTTAGCAGCTGAACTAGGATATATTTGGGTGTAATCTTCTCTCTCTCCTACTTCACTTCTGTTTTTACTGTTCTAATGCAAAATCAAAATGTCTCATGCCAAGTGACGAGATAAAATGAAAATGTCTCGTGACTAGGAACGAGATAAAATAGAAAAGTCTCCTCTAAAGTCCAGCAAGTGTTAGCAAGCAAAAAAGGAGGCTAAAATTCAACCCCCCTTCTCTTAGCCACTGAAACCATCAATACAAACCACCTCATATCTCAAAATTGAGATTTCATCAGGTTCGAATTGAAGGATTGGATTATTTGTGTATATGTTATGTGGTGCAGCCAATAAAGCAAATTTATAGAGATTTCAACACATTTTGAATGCCGTGCAGACAACTCTACAGCTAAAAGAAAATGGATACCGTATTAATTAAAGGGTAGTTGATTAAAACGTTACCTAGTGTCATAATCTACATTAAAGCCTTTTATTGTATGACTTTTCTTTGAAATAGGTATCGGTGTGAAGGACTAATTTGGATTGATCAAATGGTTAAGTGATTCATTTGCATAGATAAGTGTTAAGAGTTCAAATCCTAATAACAAATCTTTAATGAAACTCAGTTCCGTGATAAATTAGTCTCTAATTTGTCAGATTGGGGATATAATGAAAAAACATAAAAAGATAAGGGAGGGAAGGCAGGCTTCAATTTCTGTTAGCATATACTAGCACTGCTAGTTGAAGGGTTTGAAGGAAATATAGGAGCCCGCGTGGAAAGATTGAATTTTAAACAGCAAAAGTATTTTTTTTAATTTTATTTTATTTATTTATACGGCATCTTAATTAGTGTTTTAGCAACATTTCTTACTTCTTAGTTCTTACCACGACCAAGGTAGCATGCATGATAGTGTAGTTTGGGCACTCGCAATCAAAATGGAGAGACATGAATTTTCCACAACCTCTCATTCCAATATTCCATAATTATTAGTTAGTGTCATAATCGGCACTATTAGATGATTTAATCACTTTTTAGAAGATTGAATTAAATAGACGAGATGGAAGTAAGACTTGATTTTGTTTGAGCGTATACAGCACTCAGTGCATTGCAAGTGGAAATTAAACACTTCTTTTTATCTATTTATAACTAATAATTTTTTTTTCTTTATGGAAATTGTATAGAAAGCTAGATTTTAGGCAAGACAAATTGCATTAGCCAAGAAGGTTTATTATTTTGAAAAGTTTTCACATGTTTCATTGCACTTTATTGAAACACTGCTATACCTTGTCTATTAGGCGTTTGATTTAATAATAAAATAAACATAAGGTTCAGATTGGCAAGGTAGTTTCTCATATGGAAGTCTTTCTATGTAGAACACTGTGTAGACTAGACGTGTTGCTCCCTTCACCCAACAATCCAGGTTTATAATACCAGCCTTGTCCTCCTGTGGTTTGATGGTTAGCGTGGATGCTAGCCAGCTGTTATTTATTATGGGAGCCGATCAGTGGACAAGCCAGGACGAAGGGACGTGTGGTTCTGGGTTCATTTGAATGTGTTTGACAGCTGTAAATTTCTTACAACAAATAAAATGATTGCCACGATATATTAAAAAATAAATACTGATTACCATTATACGTTAACAAATAAATACGTATTGATTTAATACATATATTGTTTAATGATAAATTAACATGTGGACTATATTATCCACAGAAATAATTTATTGTGGTAAAAATATATTATATATTCTTTAATATTAATATATCCTTTACATTAATTATAAAAATACTTAAATATTCTCTTAAATAAATGTATTAAACGCGTTAAATTTTTTATAATATTCTAAAAAACAGTATTTTATTATTAATATTAAAAAGACTAAAAAATCTTTTGTCTTAATATTGTTTAATTATATTTCGAAAGACTTGTATTCTACTTTTAAAATATTAAAATATTCGCAAAGTTCATTTTAAATAATTAAAATAACGTTTAGCATTTATTTTTAAAATATTAAAATATTCTTTAAGCAACATTTTTAAAATTACTAAAATACTACTTAAAAAAGAGTAACTACCCTTTTAGAGTAAAACGTTGTATAATTATATTACACATAAAAATTTTGATTTTTTTTTATAAAAAAGACTAAGGTTGAGCAAAATAAACTTATTAAAAGATTTTAAATAATAAAACAATTTTTTAAGGTTAATTTTCAAAATACTATCATTTTAGAATTAATTCATATTATTTTATTGTATAAGAAATTAGAAATTACAAATTTTATGTTAATTTTAAAAATGAAAAAAAACTTTTTAGTTATTTTAACACTATAAGAAAGTTTCTGGAATTGTCAAATTTAGCGATGAATAAATCTGATGGTATAAATCTCGTCGGTAATTATTTAGCGACATATTTTTTCATCTACCGTTAATTACCGACGAATTTAGCAGTGGATATAAACTTGTAATCGGTGAAATTTGACGGTAATATATTATTTATTAATAATTAAATTAATAACTGCTAGCAAATTTAACTGACGATAAACTTAAATTTTAATTTTTTAAAAAAATTAAATTTTAATATATAATTTTAAAGATTTAAATTCAATAATGATTAAACTAACAAAATTTAAAATTTTATAATTTACCATAATAATTTTTTTAAAACTTTTAATTCAAAGTTCACAAATGATTTCCAACATCAAAGTTTATGATTAAAGTTTATTAAAGTTTCAGTTTCACTCAACTCTTATACTCAATCTTCTCAAAATACCATATTCTCACCTTTTACCCCAAATTTAAATGCCTCATACACACTTTTTACCTCAAATTATTTGGTTAATGATACATAATCAAATTTATAGCATTAATCTAGTTAAACTTTATTCAAGTTTAATTTTTTGAATAATTAAGTAAATAAGCAACGGTGATAGCGGCAATGGATAGTGGGGTTAGAGGAGTTTGTGGTTAGAGTTTAGCAAATGCCAACAATATCAAAAAAATGAAAGAAGTAAGGAAAGAAGACATATTTGAATGAAAGAGAAAGAGTAGCATCGTAGTTGACGAAGGCAAGCAGCGGTGGTGGCGAACAATAGCGGTAGCAATTCGCATAAAGGAAACAAGCTCCTTCATGGTAGAAACAAGCTCCTGAATTTAGGGTCAATTCTACTGGTGGATTTATCGTCGAACGCATAGTCTGTGACCAAAACGGTGCGTGTCATTTATTTACCTTGCAGTCGGAATTTTTCTCCCCTAAATTCGATGGTAAAATGCGTGCCCACCAAACTTTTTTCCACACCATTTGTTACTGTTGGATTTAAGGTCGAAAATATAAATCCGATAGTAATATTTTGTGGATAATAAATTTAGTGTTGCAACTGCCAGTAAATCTAACGATAATGTCCGACGCTAAATCTAACGGTAATCACTATTTCTATTGTAGTATAATGATTAAAGTAGTTTCTTTAAAACTCTAACAAAAATAATTTTTTATGATTAATTTTAAAAGATTATAATACTTAAGGTTTAAGTATGATTATTTGTATTAGAAAATAAAATCTGAATATGACTTAAAAATATTAAAATTTTTGCAGGGTTTATTTTAAGAGATTAAAATACTTTTTAAGATTAATTTAAAAAGGCAAAGATATTTTTAAATATCAAATTTAAGGTACAAAACAGAAACTATAATCATGAATTTTTAAAAAAGATTAAATTATCTTTTATAAAATTAATTGAAATTATTTTATTGTATTAGAGAATAAAAATTAAAATCACTTAAAATCTTAAAAGAAAAAATAAAATAACCTTTTGTAACATAAATTGTTTAATTATATTAGAAAATATAAATTTCAATGTCTAAAAAAATTCCAAAATAATAAAATATAGCTATAAATCCTAATTATATTACAACAAAACAATCCCAAAAAACTCCGACTAATTCACGGGTCCTTAGAAAAATTAGCCCATGAGCTGCAATTCATAGAAAGCTTGGCTTGCCTTGAAACGGGAGTGGATCCTCTCAAGTGAATAAAAAACTGGATGGTGTGCAGTGTTTAATCTAACCATTCATCACTCTCTCTTTTCTTATTTATTTCTGGTCCCATTATTAAAATCAAAGGTGAGAGATTGCACTGTATTTTGTCAAGTGTTGAAAAAACTGGAGAGGATTTATTTCCGCCTTGAAACATCCCTCATCAATCATCATATAACAACAAAGTCGACACTTTATCAGTGTTATATTAGTCTTTTATGCATTATTTCAGGGATATTTTAGACATTGTATCACGTGTTAGACGACAAAATCTTTATCTATTACCGTTTAATACATGGTATATCAATGTTCCAATAAAGTAAATGGAACATGTGAAAGTCTTCCTATTATTTTAATCGACAACTTGAAATAGATCATTCATAATTTAGTAATAGTTATCAATTTCTACAAAGGATAATTTGAAAAAATTAGAAACAAAGAAGCTTGCATTATCAAATATCATACTATACAAACAGAGAAGTTTCTTCTCTTCAATTATTGACGAGTCGAAATAATAGCTAACTCATATAGTCTACTTATTAACAGAAATAATACACCTTTTATTCGACAACCAAAAAGCCCCACAAAAAAAGAAGGAAAAGAAGCAAAACACATGAAATAAACAGATTCTCCAACGATTTGCATGGCCTCAGATTTTTGCTGTAATAGCTAGACTGTTTTGTTAGGTATAACCACAAAGAAGTCTAGCAAGCCACAAGGGTTTCGCAGTATTGATAAACAATCGTCCAAGGATGATCCCAAACACCACTCCACATCCATATCCCACTGCTACTGCCTTCCATCCAAATAATGATTCTTTTGCCAGAGGAAATATTGAAGGTGGTTGTTCTTCATCATTGCCGCAAGACTTTGACAAAGGGAATCCACGTAGCATTGGATTTTCTTTATAGGAATCATTTTGGAATGTATTGAACTGATTTTCTATTGGTATTATTTCCTCTAACTGGTTTTTAGAAAGGTCAAGACAGACAGAAAATTTAAATTTGTCAAAGACAGAGGTATCTCACCTTTCAATTGATTCTATGAGGTCTAACAATTCCAAACTTAGCAAGGGGCCACTGAAACTGTTATGAGACACATAAAAAATTCTTAACTTGGGAAATGGATGTCTCATACTCAATCTAGTAGTGATGGTACCATAAAATTTGTTATCCCAGAAACTGAGTACCTGTAAATCTTCAAGAGTTTCTAGCCAACTGGAAAAGACATCTTCTATGTTATTATCACCAAGGTCTAGAACTTCCAGATTTGTGCAATGAGTCAAAGATTGTGGTACCGGTCCCTCTAATTGGTTGCCATTCAACTTTAATTTATAGTCTCAAAAGCATTATTCTCAGAGAAGTTTTCAGGTATGCTTCCATAAAAGTGGTTGATTTGCAAATCCAAAACCTGAAGCGAAGGAATATTTCCTAAACACTCTGGAATCTTGCCCGTTAAGTTGTGATGAGATATCGAGGGACCATTGGTATAATAACTTATCATTAAACCATTTGGGTAGGGCTGTCAAACGGGCTAGCCCGGCCCATTTAGGCCCAGCCCATTAAGCCCATGGGTTAAACGGGCTGGCCCATTTAAGCCCGCTTTATTCGCGGGCCAAAATTTTTTAGCCCGGACCGTTTATAGTCAGCCCGATGGGTTAAACGGGCCAGCCCGTTTATCATTTTATTTTATTTTTTGAAAAATATTTTGACAAAAAATACCACTTTTAGGTCAAAAACCATTTAAAAAAAAAAATTTTTAGTTGATGGGTCGGATTTTCGGGTCGAATCGGGAAAATATTAGCTAAAAGTGTTACTTTTTTTTAAAAAAATGAAAAAAAACTTAAACGGGCCACCCGTTTAGCCCGCGGGCTAGCCCGTTTAACCCGTCAATTTTTTCGGGTTAATCGGGCTCAGCCCGTTTAGCCCGAAATTTAAACGGGCTTAATTTTAGGGGCAAAGCCCGCCCATTTAAACGGGTAAACGGGCTGGCCCGATGGGTTTAGCCCATTTTGACGGTCCTACATTTGGGAATCAGCCCTACAATTTGGTTATTAGAATGGTCTAGTGCTTGTAGATCTTGAGTTCTATCTAGAAATCTAGAAAATTTTGTAATCTTACAAGCAGATAAAATATAAATTAGTCAGGTTATAGAAGAAATAGTCAACACTACTATTATTAGAACGGGGAGTGCTAGGTAAACAATAACCATTTTAAACAATATGAATAACCACCAATTAAATAAAAAAACACTACACCTTAATTTAATAGTACTAGTTAAATTTAAAATTAATTTACTCTTTTAATTTTATTAATTTATATTGTTTATATATTGTTCAAAAATATTGTTGATTACCTATATTTTTTCTATTAAAATTGATAATTTTTTATATGTAAGTTATAATTTATCACTACAACATTTTTGGCCTAAGGTAACCCTTATTAGAAGCAACATTTAACAAAAGTTGCTTTAGATAGGCAAAGACAACATTTTTAACGAGTTGCCTTTGAGTAAGGCAAAGATAACAAATTTTTTGGCCACCCATAAAAAGAGTTGTCTTTGATATCTAAAGCAACACTTAAAAATATTACAATATAAAACATTAAAGACAACATTTTTAAATAAAAATACAACATTTTATAAGGGTTATAAAAAAAATTGAATAAATAACTTTTATAAAAAGTTGCCTAAAATCATTAGTAGCTAAAAATTTTAGTGGAAAATATTTAATCATATTCCCTCCAAATAATTATTTCCCAATCAAATAACTTAGTAAAAAATTAAAAAAGAAAAGCTACTAGACAACAAGTCATATGTCCGGTGCTTAGTTCCTCACAGCCACCCAACCTTCGAAGAAAAGGGAGAAGCCCTAACTCACGGCGCGACACGAAGGGCAGCAGGTCTCGACCCAGACGGCGCGAGACGAACGGCAGCAGGTCTCGACCCAGACGGCGCGACACGAACGGCAGTAGGTCTCGACCCAGACGGCACGACACCGACACAAATGGCAGCAGGTCTCGTTCGCGTACGAGAGTAGGTCTCTGTCGGTGACGACGCGGTGCTCTTCTCCACAGGCGTCGGCGAGTTACTCTCCTCCACAGGCATCGGCGAGTTGCTCTCCTCCTCCTGTCTCAGCTCCACGTCGCAGTCACCTTCGAGAAACCCCTCTCCTTCTTCCTCCTCTTTCCCTGTCTCGCCTCCTCCTCTTCGCAAGCTCAGACAACACTACATGCAGCGATAATCCCCTTCCGCCTCCTCTGCATATTGCTTGGTAAGAAGCTTCTGATTTTCTGATTTACTATGAATTGGATTTTCTGAATACTTTGATTTTGAATGAAGATTGGGAATGTTCTGAATTTTACTATGAAAATAGAATTTTTGAATGCATTGAATCTAAATTTTCGCTATGAGAATGTTCTGAATGTACTGAATTTTAGTAATACATAAAGCTGTGATATCATGGATTTCATGTTGATGCTGATTTTACATTGATTCTTGCAGTAAACCCCCAGTTGAAGAGCTGCACCAGTTCTTGGAATTCCAGTTGCCAAAGCTATATGTGAACCCATCAGGTAAACATTTTCCTTCTTGGCCCTGGACATCTAGCTATTTCTTGGCCGTGCCTCTGATCCTAAGAAATCCACGTTCATGCCCTGTGGATAGTGTTATTTAGCAATTAGCAGGGAAACAAAATAAAAAGTATCATAGGAAAATCTGTGTGAAATGACTTTCAGGATGTGTAGTAGTTTTATGTCTTTATTAACATGGAGTGATATTGTGTTTGGTTAGTTTTATGACTGTCATGACAGCTATTTTATGCCTATTTTATGGCTGTCATGGCAACTATTTTATGACTGTTTTATGATTATCGTGGTTGTTGTTTTAGTATCTGCTTTATGGCTGTTTTGTGGTTGTCATGGTTGCTAACTTGCTGCTTTCTTTTTTATGGCTGATTTAATTGCTGTTCTATGGCTATTTTATGCCTGTTTTATGACTATTGTGGTTGTTGTTTTAATATCTACTTATGAATATTTTATGGCTGTCATGGCTGCTATTTTATGGCTGTTTCATGGCTGTTTTATGGCTGATTTATATGATGTTCTATGGCTATTTTATGCATGTTTTATGGCTATCATGGACTGCTATTTTATGGTTATTTCATGGCTATTTTATGGCTGATTTAATTGTTGTTCTATGATAATTTACAACCATGTTTTATGGCTATCATGGACTGCTGTTTTATGGCTCTTTTATGGCTATTTTGGATTGCTGTCCCTATTAGTTATCAATAGGTTTTTGGATTCTTTCATTGAATTTTTATCACTAAAAATAGACATATCATATATTTGTGTGTATAGGATAAACTTGATGATCTCCAAGAAGCTGGAGAAACTCCTACTAATGCATTTCAAAAAGTTTTTGGTAAAGAGAATCCAGGAAGAGTTCGATGTTATGGAAGAACTGTTACAAAAACTTCTCTTAAGAAAAATAAAGAAATAGATGAAATCAAAAAACAAAGTGAAGAGAAGGTAACAACTTTAAAAACTAAATTAGACGACCATAAGCAACGACTGCAAGGATTGGAAGATATTGTGAAACTTATGTTGCAACAAACTTCTCCTGGTATGAATGTTGATGAAGCGCTTTCTCTCTTGCGATCTAAGCAATCGTCTGCAAATAGTGCACAAGATCCAAATTTAGTTCCTCGGCATTCTCCTCCATCGACTCATATACCAAATCATGATTAGGTATATGTATGCTAAATTGTTGTACCACTTGAGTATACATATTATTGTATAGCTGATGTTTTGACTATGATTTTTTTGTTCATTTAAATTTGACTACAGCTTTCTTATTGTTGGAGGAAGTTTTTTGAAGACATAAAGACAATTCTTGCCACAATGGTGAAGCACAAAGTCTTCTTGGTTTTTAGTGGACAACTTAGTTTCTTTTTTGTTTAAGTACATTAGCAGAAAAACATGTATTTTGCTTACTTAGGTTTATTATTTATTTGACTTGGTAACTTATTAGCAAGTATATATGTTAATTGGTACTTGGAAGACCTTTCTATATATATATTCAATATATATTATTATCTTATTCAAATGCGGGTGTTATATATTCTTCAAATATCATATAAATATAACAAAGATAAAAAAA
>NC_029778.3:6514845-6517751 GCF_000817695.3 Arachis duranensis
CTGTTTTATGGCTATCATGGTTGTTGTTTTAGTATCTACTTTATGACTATTTTGTGGTTGTCATGGTTGCTGACTTGCTGCTTTCTATGTTTATTTTGTGGTATCTATTTTGTGTCTGTTTCATGGCTGTTTCATGGGCTGTTTCATGGCTGATTTAGTTGCTGTTCTATGGCTATTTTATGTCTGTCTCATGGCTGATTTAGTTGCTATTCTATGGCTATTTTATCCATGTTTTATGGCTATCATGGACTGCTGTTTTATGGCTCTTTTATGGCTATTTTGGATTGCTGTCCCTATTAGTTATCAATAGGTTTTTGGATTCTTTCATTGAATTTTTATCACTAAAAATAGACATATCATATATTTATGTGTATAGGATAAACTTGATGATCTCCAAGAAGCTGGAGAAACTCCTACTAATGCATTTCAAAAAGTTTTTGGTAAAGAGAATCCAGGAAGAGTTCGATGTTATGGAAGAACTGTTACAAAAACTTCTCTTAAGAAAAATAAAGAAATAGATGAAATCAAAAAACAAAGTGAAGAGAAGGTAACAGCTTTAAAAACTGAATTAGACGACCATAAGCAACGACTGCAAGGATTGGAAGATATTGTCAAACTTATGTTGCAACAAACTTCTCCTGGTATGAATGTTGATGAAGCGCTTTCTCTCTTGCGATCTAAGCAATCGTCTGCAAATAGTGCACAAGATCCAAATTTAGTTCCTCGGCATTCTCCTCCATCGACTCATATACCAAATCATGAATAGGTATATGTATGCTAATTGTTGTACCACTTGAGTATACATATTATTGTATAGCTGATGTTTTGACTATGATTTTTTTGTTCATTTAAATTTGACTACAGCTTTCTTATTGTTGGAGGAAGTTTTTTGAAGACATAAAGACAATTCTTGCCACAATGGTGAAGCACAAAGTCTTCTTGGTTTTTAGTGGACAACTTAGTTTCTTTTTTGTTTAAGTTCATTAGCAGAAAAACATGTATTTTGCTTACTTAGGTTTATTATTTATTTGACTTGGTAACTTATTAGCAAGTATATATGTTAATTGGTACTTGGAAGACCTTTCTATATATATATTCAATATATATTATTATCTTATTCAAATGCGGGTGTTATATATTCTTCAAATATCATATAAATATAACAAAGATAAAAAAATATTATTTTAGATATTAAAAAAGAGAATCTAAGAAAAATTCAATAAGGTGTTGCTTTAGGTATTAACAAAAGACAACTATAAATAAACCTACATAAGTGTTGCATTAGGTCTATAAAAAAGGCAACTTAAAAAAATTTGGACAAGTGTTGCTTTAGGTCTATGAAAATGCAACTTAAAAAAACCTGAACAAGTGTTGCTTTAGGTGGAGGAAAAGGCAACTTAAAAAAATTTGTACAAGTGTTGCTTTAGGTATATGAAAAAGCAACTTAAAAAACTCTGGACAAGTGTTGCTTTATATATTAGAAAATACAACTTGTAAAAAGTGTTGCCATAGCGTTTCGTATAAAGCGTTGTGTTTGGGTGCTCTAAGGCAACCCTTTCACGGAGTTGCTTTATTTTGAGAAAAGGCAACGTTTTTTGAAAGTTGCCAAAAAAAGGGTTCCCTTTAATATACAAAAGCGTTGCCTTAGACCAAAGGTAACGGCCGTATAGCCAACCCCCCAAAAAGCGTTACCTTTTGTCGGAAAGTGTTGCCTTTTATCAAAGGCAACACTTTCTCTTATTATAAGCAACGTTTTTAAAGGGTTGCCTCAGCCTGAATTTGTTGTAGTGTATTATTTATATAAAATATAGATTATTTAAGTCAAATAATCAATTCCAGAATATTTAGTATTTTAAATATTAGTTTTTATTAAAAGGTGTTTGTCTATTAACAAATTGAGTTGCAAGATAAATTCAATTTTTGTAAATTAACTTTGAATTTAGCTTAATTCGACTCATTTTTAATTCAACCAATTAGTCACCATTTGTAAAAATATAAATTTAGCATATTATTTTTTTTATTATATTACTATAAATAAATTTGACTATTTATTTATTCTTAATTTAATTATTCTACTCTATATTTAATTATTTTAATAACTAATGATTTAATAAAATATATAAATTAATATATAAATACGTAATAACTGATTTTTTATATGCGTCTAACCATTTTTATTACTTAACTGCATACAAATGGAATTCTAAACAAATTAAACAAAATTTCACTAGCTTTCAAACTTAATCATGCCTCTATATAACTTGAGCGTAAAGAATAAGGTTGTAATTATATACTTTTAATTTTAGTATATCATACTTACAATTTAATCTTAAATTTCTTATTACAACCCAACTAGAAAAGTCAACAAAAAGCAACTTAATTCAGCCAATGAGCTAATAAAGTAACAAACAAAATCACTCACGACTTCTTTTTAGTTATTCTTTTTTTATTCTTTTCAAAAAAAAATTTTTAATTTTTCAAACATCATAATTTCAACTACCGCTAACAAGCTATTCACTGCTGTACTGTCCTGCCACCTATTGTGTGGACCAACCATCCTTCCTCTGCTCATCATAAATTTTAAATTCTAAATCTATACTCTAAATTAGTATTTTTATTTGTAATACTATTATAAGAATATAAGTCTTTTAAAATTATATAAGTCTTGGTATTATAAATTATAACACAAAAAATTTATAGTATTAAACGATTTTTATAAAATAATTTTAAGAGACAAAAGTCTCTATCAACCAAAATTTTAAACAAAATTAAATAATAAATTTTTTAATTATTATTTTCAAATGAAAGAATTTAATTTTTTTACTTAATCTTAACATTCGTTATCTAAAATTTAAAAAAATTTAACGTAAATATTTTTATATTTGATTAGATATTAAATTTACTGT
>NC_029778.3:6517882-6523132 GCF_000817695.3 Arachis duranensis
ATATTTGAAGAAAAAAAGTGAAAATATAAATTAAAAAGATAAGGAGTAAAAATTTTAAACTAAATAAAAAATATGCATATAATAATTTTTTTTATTTAAATTATATTATGTTGTTAATTTTATTTTTTGTAGAACATAAAGGTAGAGAAAAATAGAGAATGAGAGAAAAGAGAGAGAAAGATAAAGAAGAAGAATGAGAGAGAGAGTTTGTTAATTTTAAAAGTTGAAAAATTTTTTATTTTAATTATAATAAAAATATCTAGTGACAAATTTTGATTTGTCAAATTACTAATATAAAATATGAATTATAAATTATATATAGAGTAGGAAGGATAGAGAGAAATAGAAAAAAAGAGAGGTAGATAAGAAAATATAAGAAGGATGTATACTAATTTTAGAGAAAAATATTTTCTCTAAATTTTAATAAGAGAGTGTAATATGACACATTTTAGTTATTAAATTAGTTAGTAATATATAAATATAATATATAATATAGATATATTTCATATTTTAATTTAATTTAAATACAATTAGAGAATGTTATATTGTATATTTTGACTGTCAAAATTATAATTAGTCATTGATAATGACAATGATATATAAGAGAGACGATAGGGTGAGTGAAGGAATGAGAGAGATAGAGAAAGGAAGAGAGAAGTGGGAAGAGTTCTTTAATTTTGGAGAGAAAAATTTGATTTTAATTGCAATGAGGGAGTGACATGTGGCACATTTTGGCCTTAAAATTAGTAATATATAATAGATATATAAATATAATATATAATATAGCTATATTTCAATTTTAATATTTCAATTTTAATTTTAATTTAATTTAAATACAATAAGAGAATGTTATGTTGTATATTTTGATTGTCAAATTTGTAATTACTCATTGATAATGATATATAAGAGAGATAGAGTGAGTGAAGAAATGAGAGAGATAGAGAAAGAAAGAGAGAAGAGAAGAGAGTTTTTTTATTTTAGAGGGAAATATTTGATTTATGTAACAGCTCAGACCACCCGCTAGCACATTTTAGAGGCATGCTTCGTTCCCCTCCCCAACCGATGTGGGACCTTATAATCCACCCCCTAAGGGAGCCCAGCGCCCTCGCTGTCACATCGATCCGAGTTCCGGCTCTGATACCATTTGTAACAGCCCAAACCACCCGCTAGCACGATATTGTCCGTTTTGGCATACAAGGCCTCACGGTTTTGGCTTTGACGATAGAGATGCTAGCCAAGTATATCCAACCAACTCTAAATTAGCTAAAAATAGAATAATTTAATTATAATGTCTAAAATATGATAAATTAAAAAGTAGATTCAGAATCATTCAATTTATAAAAAAAAAAAGAAACATCTTGATGAGTTTGGAAAACTCTAAATTAATATTTGTGATGACTAAACATTATTAATTTGATTAATTGCAAAATTAATTTTTGATCTAATATTGATTAATTTAATTTTGTAATGCAGGTTTTATTTGGGCCGAAAAATAAATAACATGATGCAAGCCCATTGGAATAATTTTATCTCAGCCTTGTTGAATATTTCCCACACTATGAGGCTGAATTATTTGTTGAGTTTATTTGGGCCAGCTTTACTCATTATTGATATAAGCCCAAAGTTGTTTCCATGCATGATCCGAATCCAATATGCATCAGGAAAGCAAATGCTTTTATTTGGGCCAAGAATAATCCTTATTGCAACCAAGCCCAAAATTATTAATGCTTCCATGCATTAACCGAATCCATGAAGCTTCCAACGGATTCCATTGCTTGCTAAGAATGGATTTCAAATTTAATATGCTAGCTTTGGAACTATGAGAGAGAAATTGACTTTGATTTGATGGGAATCATTATGAGTATACGCTACTCAAAGCAAAGGGAAGTAAAAGCAACTCATTTTGATTAATTCATTCAAACTCACTTTATTGCTTTTCTTCATCCTCTCTCTTCTCTCTCATCTCATTCCTCCTTTCTTCGGTTAATACACAGGAAACAATGGCCTCCATGGAAGCAAATGTAAGCTACCGAAAGGAAGGGAGGACAAGCTACAAGTCCATCACAATGATGGCAAGAAAACAAAAAGTATGTAGTGGCTGAGATAATCACCAAATATGGTTAGATTTGGTGAGTTAATCTCGGATCCTCCATGCCCAAAAAGAAAGAAGAAGATTCGGCCAGCAGAAAGATCTTGGAGGCGTGACTTGTCTTTGATTCTGATCAACCACCACAGGGAGTAGCTAGAGTGGCGAAGTGATGGTTGAAGGCAGAGATCAAAGCAGAAGAAGTAATCATCATCATGAAGCATCAAGGGCCAGAAATCCATCTTGGAGAGGAAGCCAAGGATGGAGCGCTCGGATTGATGAAGAGTGATGACCAAGGAAGGACTAGAGGTATTTGCATGTTGGTTTTTGCATGAGTTACCTCTTCTCTCTGTATGGCCGAACCGGTTTTTGTTGAAGGAAAGAAAGCTGAGCTCGGGTCTGTGTATCAAACCGTGAAGACTTCACTTCTCTATAAAAGAGGTGATCATGATTCTGTGGGAATCCCCTTGTAAGTTGGGTTAGCACTTTACAAGTTGTAATCAGATTGGTTATAGTGAAATTCCATCATATTTGTGATGGAGACTGGATGTAGGCTGCACTGCACTTAGCAGCTGAACCAGGATATATCTGGGTGTTATCTCCTCTATTTCTCTCCTACTTCACTTCTGTTTTTATTGTTCAAGATGCAACATCAAAAATGTCTCATGCCAAGTGACGAGACAAAATGAAAATGTCTCGTGACTAGGGACGAGATAAAACAGAAAAGTCTCATCTAAAGTCCAGCAAATGTCAGCAAGCAAAAAGGGGCTAAGATTCAACCCCCCTTTTCTTAGCCACTGAAACCATCAATTGGTATCAGAGCTTGGTCTCAAAGAGATCAAGCTTTGCAGCTTGGAGTAAAGATCCTAATGGCGGAAAACAGTGGCGCAAATGTGGTGTCTTATAATCTGACCGAAGGACAATCAAGCAACAGACCTCCTCTTTTCAATGGGAAAAATTATACCTATTGGAAGGAGAGGATGAAGATATTTGTACAAGCTGTAGATTACAGACTTTGGAAGATCATCTTGGAAGGTCCTAAATTTCCTACTACCACAAATGCTCAAGGAGTAACCTCTCTTAAACCAGAAGCAAGCTGGACCGAGGAAGATAGGAAGAAGGTGGAGTTAAATGCCAAGGCAACCAATCTGCTCAATTGTGCTATCAGCTTTGAGGAGTACCGACGAGTATCACGATGCACAACGGCAAAGGAAATCTGGGACAAGTTGCAAATCACTCATGAAGGAACTACCATTGTAAAAAAGACTCGGACAGACATGTTAAACAGGGAATATGAAATGTTTACAATGACGGAAGGAGAGTCCATAGATGAACTGTTCGAACGGTTCAATGCCATCACTATTGGCTTAGATGCTCTGGGAATCACACATTCAGAATCTGTGCTAGTGAGAAGAGTGTTGAGATGTCTCACAAAAGATTGGGAAACAAAAGCCTTAATTATTTCTGATAGTAGTAACTTAGATTCCATGACACTTGATGATTTGAGAGGAAACTTACTTGCTTTTGAAAACTCCTATTTGAAAAAAGACTCAAAAAAGAAAGGAATTGCATTTTCTTCTGTGACTAACCCTCTGGATGATGAATCCAGTGATAACTCTTCTGAAAATGAGTTTGTGTTGTTTGCAAAAAAATTCAGGAAAATGGCAAAGCTCAAAGGCAAAGGTGGCAGCTCAAGGAGGATAAAGAAAAATCTTAGCAAGGTAACCTGTTTCAATTGCAAGGAAATGGGGCATTTCAAATCTGAATGTCCCAAGTTGAAGAAGGTAGAAAGGCCGAAAAAAGGAAAGAAGAAAGGACTAATGGCTTCATGGGAAGAGTTGGAAAATGACTCAGATGATGATGATGAAAAATCAGAAACCAAGTCCCAACAGTGCCTTATAGCAGATCATGTAAATCAGGTAGTCTTTCATAACCCTGACACTGAAGATCTTCATCTTATGATAGACCACCTTTCTGAAAAAATAAGATGCTTTCTACTGGAAAATCAAGAACTTGAACAACAAGTCACCATTCTTCAAGCTGAAAACAGTTTTCTAAAAGAAAAAGTGAGAGAGGCCGAAACTGCTTGTGATCTTGTTGAAGAGAATAAGCAGTTAAGAGCTCAAATTAAAAGTTGTGAAAGTGACCATTCAGTCCTTGCATATGTGAATTGTTTTAAGCAAAACGAAGAGTTGCTTAAAGAGGTTAACAGACTTAAAGAAGACTTAGCCAAGTTCACCCAAAGTTCTGAAAATTTGAATCAAATCTTGGCTAGTCAAAAACCTCTTTATGATAAAGCTGGGTTGGGTTTTTATAAATCTGAAAAATCACATTTTGAAAACATTGCCTCTTCTTCAAATGATGCAAAGTATCAAGACCCAACTTGCTTTAACAAAACAACAACTCCAAGATTTTGTAGACTATGCAATCGAAATGGACACTTTCCTATCCAATGTTTCTTTGGAGAAAGAATGATTGGTGACAAAGTTTGTAAAGTTGTTTTTGATTACAATGGCTTAGGACATAGAAGATGGTTTAACGTTAAAGGATCCAAAAAAATTTGGATACCTAAGGGCCCTTAAGCATTGTTTTGCAGGTATGCCTAGCATCCAAAAGAAAAGAGAACACGTGGTACATGGATAGCGGATGCTCTAGGCATATGACCGGAAAGACAACCTTCTTTATAAAGCTTGATGAATATGATGAAGGATTTGTCACATTCGGGGATGATGCAAAAGGAAAAATAGTAGCTGTTGGGAAAGTGGGTAAAAATCTCTCATCTTGTATAAATGATGTCCTTCTTGTACATGGATTGAAACATAACTTGCTTAGTGTTAGTCAATTGTGTGATTTGAGTTTTGAAGTTATTTTCAAGAAACTTGTGTGCTTAGTGGTTTGTGAGAAAACTGGGGATATTCTATTTGAAGCTAAAAGATGTAATAATGTGTATGGACTAACTCTTGAGGATATAAAGGAACAAAATGTAACATGCTTTACCTCTCTTGAATCTGAAAAATGGCTTTGGCATAGAAAGTTGGGTCATGCTAGCATGTACCAAATTTCTAAGCTAGTCAAAAGGAATTTGGTTAGAGGAATTCCAAACATCAAGTTTGATAAGGATCTTACTTGTGATGCTTGCCAATTGGGCAAACAAGTAAAATCCT
>NC_029778.3:6523209-6531492 GCF_000817695.3 Arachis duranensis
CCCATTTGAGAAGTGATCATGGAAGAGAATTTGAAAATCAAGATTTTGAAAAATTCTGTGATGACTTAGGGATTTCTCATAATTTTTCATGCCCTAGAACCCCCCAACAAAATGGGGTGGTTGAAAGAAGGAATCGAAGCCTTCAAGAAATGACTAGGGCCATGCTATGTGATAATGAAATTCCCAAATTTTTATGGGCTGAAGCTGTGAACACAGCATGTTATATTTTGAATAGAACAATCATTAGAAAAGGGTTAAAGAAGACTCCTTATGAGCTATGGAAAGGAACCCCTCCAAATCTTAAGTATTTTCATGTTTTTGGATGTAAATGCTTTGTACTTAACAATAAGGAAAACCTTGGAAAATTTGATCCAAAATCCTATGAAGGAATGTTTGTTGGATATTCCACCACAAGCAAGGCCTATAGAGTTTATCTCAAAGAGCATAGGACCATAGAGGAATCCATACATGTTACCTTTTGTGATTCTAACTTAATTCCCAGTATTGTAAAGGAAAATGATTCAGATTGTGAAGAGGATGGAACAAGTAAAGAAAATTCCAAAACTATGGAAAATGAAGAATCTGTCAGCCCTGTTTTATCTCGTCAGATTGAAGGAGAAACTTCCATTTTGTCTCCTGAGCAGACACGAGAAACTGAAACAGTGAGACCATCAGAAGTTCATCAAAGCTAACACCTATCCGAAAGCCTAGAGAATGGAAGTCCATGAGGGGCTATCCTCATGATTTCATCATTGGTGATCCCTCTCAAGGTGTAACCACAAGATCCTCCTCCAAAATGCAAACCGAACCTAGCAACCTTGCTCTCTTGTCACAAATAGAGCCCAACAATGTCAAACAAGCTCTTGAAGACCCATCATGGGTCAAGGCCATGCAAGAGGAGCTTGCTCAATTTGACAAGAATAAGGTTTGGACTTTAGTACCTCATCCGGATGGTAAGAAGGTAACGGGTACTAAGTGGGTATTCAAAAATAAACTTGGTGAGGATGGACAAGTTGTTCGTAACAAGGTTAGATTAGTGGCCCAAGGTTACGATCAAGAAGAGGGAATAGATTTTGATGAGTCTTTTGCTCCGGTAGCTAGAATGGAAGCAATTAGGTTGCTTCTTGCCTATGCTGCCCATAAAGGTTTTAAAATGTTTCAAATGGATGTTAAATGTGCTTTCCTTAATGGCTTTATTGATAGAGAAGTGTATGTGGCTCAACCCCCCGGTTTTGAACATAAAGATTTTTCTAATCATGTGTTTCAACTATCAAAGGCTCTTTATGGCCTTAGACAAGCTCCAAGAGCTTGGTATGAACGGCTTAGTGCCTTCTTGTTAGAAAATCACTTTCAAAGGGGAACCACCGACACTACTTTGTTCATTAAAGTTTCTAATGATGACATTCTTCTTGTTCAAGTTTATGTGGATGATATTGTGTTTGGATCAGCCAATGAGACCTTGTGTGAAGAGTTTGGAAAACTCATGACTAGTGAGTTTGAAATGAGTTTAATGGGAGAGCTAACCTTCTTTCTTGGCCTCCAAATTAAACAAACTCCTAGTGGTACATTTATTCACCAAGGCAAGTATGCAAAAGAATTGATAAAGAAATTTGGCTTAGAAAATTCCAAATCAATGGGAACACCAATGCATCCTAATACTAAACTTGATAAAGATGATGATGGCCTAGATGTGGATGAGACACGGTATAGAGGAATGATCGGTTCACTAATGTATCTTACATCCTCTAGACCGGACATTGTTCAAAGTGTGGGTGTATGTTCAAGATTTCAATCTCACCCAAAAGAATCCCATTTAACGGCTGTTAAACGCATCATTAGGTATATTAAGGGAACATGTGATTATGGTTTATGGTATCCAAAATCTGATGATTTTTGTGCAGTAGGATTTTGTGATGCAGATTATGCGGGAGATCGAGTGGATAGAAGGAGCACTTCGGGCATGTGTTGCTTCCTTGGAAGCTCACTCAACATGTGGTCAAGCAAGAAACAAGCCACAGTGGCTCTATCCACAGCTGAAGCTGAATATATATCCGCATCTGCTTGTTGTTCGCAATTAATTTGGTTAAAAACTCAATTGGAGGATTACAAATTAAAAATCAATAGCATACCCTTATTTTGTGATAACATGAGTGCAATAAATATTTCAAAAAATCCAGTTTTGCACTCAAGAACAAAGCACATTGAAATTAAATATCATTTCATTAGAGAACATGTGCAAAAGGGTACTATTGATATTCAATTTGTAAAATCTGAAGAACAACTTGCTGACATTTTTACAAAACCCCTCTGTGAAGATAGATTCTGTTTGCTAAGGAAAAGTTTGGGAATGATTGATTTGAGTCATGTTGAAAATTTGTGAATTTCTGATTCTGTCCAATTTTATCTCGTAGGAATAGACGAGATAAAAACAAGGCGTGATGGAGGAGCTATGATTAAGGGGGAGGCTGCGCAGACTTAGCTTCTAATGGGCCCCACATAATCAAGTTTGACCCCTCATTGAATTTTTAATGATTCCTCACTTTATGATGATCAAATCTTTTAAGTGTCATTTCAAATCTCATTGGAAGTAGTTAATGTCAAATCAAATCTTTCTCTCTCCAACTAATCCCTTGATTCAAGGAATCTTCCTTTCAAATTCTTGGGAAACCGCCTTGGTTAATAACCGCACATAATGACCATTAACCACTCCCATCATCTCTCTCCAATCAACATTTAATGCTTCCTTAACCTCCCTCCAATCTTCACCTTCGGCCAACCTTTCTTCTTCCACCCCCATTATCTTTCTCCATAATGAAAAAGAAAACCGCTTCAAGAAAAAGTGGAAGAATCAATCTCTCTCAAAAACCGTTCACTCCACAAACACATACTCATATTCACATTCACTCCACATCCTCTTCCTCTCCCTCTCAATCTGTCAAGCAAACACCCACCATGAGAAAGAAGATTGCTCACAAGAGTTCTGGCCGTGGCAAAAACAAGGAGCCCAGTGTTGATGAAGAATCGTCTCAGACCTCACCCGTTCCTTCTCCACCGCCGCGATCACCAAAGAAGGCAACACCACACACATCAGGAAAAAGCTCTCAGAAGCCCAAAGGTTTCGTGTTGCATGAAACCAGGGAACCAGCGAATCTTGAGTCACTGGAGTTCAAGAACAGGTTTCACAAGCCTCATTCTCATTTTGATCCATCCAGATTCCTGACATGTGCATTTTATGAATTCCATCAAGAGATTCTGGAAAAGAGGCATATCTGTCTTTCCTACCTGGTGAACCTTGATTATCTGTCAACTAAAGGAGTTATCTTGCAACCTCTGTTCGATAACCTCAAGTGGACCCCTCTGCTACACATTCACAAAATGGTATACCCAAAATTGGTTAGGCAATTTTATGCGAACCTCAGAATGATCGATGGTGCTCTCCATTCTTATGTGAAACGTGTGCATATGGTTCTGAACTCGGAAACCATGGGTGCTGCCCTCGGGTACACGGACGAGGGACCAAGGGTGTACATGAATGACAAATGGGATGATCATGTTGGGATAACTTACAAGCAGGTTCTCACCCACATTTGTGCAAACATGTCTGGATTAGATGGCACGGTCCCTACTCATAAAGCTCTTGGACCAACCAATTCATTGCTGCATCGCATCATTACCCACATTTTAACTCCACAGAGTGGTTCTCACAATAGGGTAACTGTATCTGATTCCTTAATCATTTTTGCCCTTGTTACTTCTACTCCTATTTCATTTGCTTATCTTATGATCAGACATATGTGGGACTGTGTAAGAAGTACCAAAAAGGCTAATTTACCTTATGGAATGTTTCTCACGTGTATTTTTGAGTACTATAAGGTAGATTTAACAAATGAATCTGTGGAGAACAAAACTTCCATGATCAAAGGTGGTGGTGCGGTAAAAGGAACAAAGAGCAAGAAACCAATGCCAATGGACAATGACATTGAAAGCCAGTTTGAATCTTCTAAAGCCACTGAGTCCACAAGGGAAATCCTCACCGAATTCTCCAATATGTCCACTCTCATGATTCAATTCCATAGAGCTGCTCGAAAGCTAGCCTATGAAAATGAACGTGCCTGGGGCAGATGCAAAGAGCGAGTGGGTATGATGCTGGAAAATTTGGAAAAGGATCTGGGCGCTGGCAGTGAAGAGGATGCTGCAGATTCTGATTACAATTTGTCTGATGATTAATGACTTTCTTATTTTACTTGATATTGGCTCAAGTAGGCTCAATCCTTTTTTGTATGAGCGCAACTTCAAACTCCCTGCTCTGTGATACTTTGATACACTCCTGTTAACTTTTATTGTTACCTTATTATTATGGTTATCTTGTGGTATTCTTCATATTTGGTGCAGGTGCCCCCCATGATGACAAAAGGGGGAGGAAAATAAGTTTCCAAAATTGAAATTGGAAACAAAGAAAAACAGGGGATAAGAAGAATAGGAACAGGGATGAAATTTTCAAAATTGAAAATTCATGATCTCTCTTGTTCGAAAGATGCATATTAGTTGATGATAATATTTGCATTGTTCAAACTGCATTTAGGATATCATGTTTAGTTAAATTCTGATTTGGCATCTGGTTTATAATTGATTTTTTATGCCAAAATGTTGATTAATCATTGATAGACTTATTGGTTTGAAAATGTATTTTTGGCAGTTCCTGTAAATTGTTTAAAATATCAAAAACTGCCTTATTTTGCTCTAAAAATATTTTCCTTCATGTTATTTTGCTCTGATATGTTGAACAGGAAAATGTTTGGATTTTTGTTGAATTTTGAGCAGAAAATCAATTATGATAACAAATGAGTTTTGATTATCACCAAATTCTGCTCATAGATCAAGGATTCAACATTTTTAAATAAATATGTTGAATAACATTGTTATTTTGAAGCTTGATTAAAATGTTACAGGTTTATGTTTCCCTTGGTAAAAGTTGCACATATTAAGGGGGAGCCATGTAACATTTCAAAAAGGAAGAAACTCAATCCTCAAAGGGAGTACTTGTACTCTAATCTTTATTTTCTTTCCATTTCAATTTTAATAATGTTTGTCATCAAGGGGGAGATTGATGAGTTTGGAAAACTCTAAATTAATATTTGTGATGACTAAACATTATTAATTTGATTAATTGCAAAATTAATTTTTGATCTAATATTGATTAATTTAATTTTGTAATGCAGGTTTTATTTGGGCCGAAAAATAAATAACATGATGCAAGCCCATTGGAATAATTTTATCTCAGCCTTGTTGAATATTTCCCACACTATGAGGCTGAATTATTTGTTGAGTTTATTTGGGCCAGCTTTACTCATTATTGATATAAGCCCAAAGTTGTTTCCATGCATGATCCGAATCCAATATGCATCAGGAAAGCAAATGCTTTTATTTGGGCCATGAATAATCTTTATTACAACCAAGCCCAAAATTATTGAATGCTTCCATGCACTCATCAAATCCATGAAGCTTCCAACGGATTCCAATTCAATTTTTGAAGGATTTGAAACATAATTAAATCAGCATGGGGAACATGAGAGAGAAGGTGTGATTGACATGATGGTGATCATAGTGATACACGCCATCCTAAGCTAGGGAAGTGGGACTTTAATTTCATTTTGCTTTTACCCATTAGTTTGAGTTCAAACTTCTCTTTTCTCTCTCATCTCTTTCTTCTTCTCTCTTCGGTCAATACACAGGAAACAATGGCTTCCATGAAAGCAAAATGGAGCTACCGAAGCAAAGGAAGAACAAGCTACAAGACCATCGAGTTGATGGCACGAAAAAGAAAAAGAAAAGTATGCTGTGGCTGAGATAATCACCAAATACTAAGGATGGAGCGCTCGGATTGATGAAGAGTGATGACCAAGGAAGGACTAGAGGTATTTGCATGTTGGTTTTTGCATGAGTTACCTCTTCTCTCTGTGTGGCCGAACCGGTTTTGTGTTGAAGGAAAGGAAGCTGAGCTCGGGTTTGGGTCTCAACTATGAAGGCTTCACTTCTCTATAAAAGAGGTGAACAGTCATGGTTTGATTCAAGGAGTAAGATTTGAGAGTGCAAGGCACAGAGTTCTCAGAGCTACCTAAGCTAGCAGTTCTTCTTCTCCTTCAATGTTTTCTGTTTTGTAATTTTTCTGTTTAATTTTGTCATGTCTTGAGTCTCATGAAAAAAGGCAAACAGTGAGGTTTGTAAGAAAAAAAGCCATAGAGCGGAAAAAGGCAGAGAGTACAAAATTAAAAGAAAAAGCCATAGATGTCTTAGAGTTCCTTTGTACATCTGTGTTGTGTTTCATGATTCTGTGGGAATCCCCTTGTAAGTTGGGTTAGCACTTTACAAGTTGTAATCTTGATGATTATAGTGAAATTCCATCATTGTTGTGATGGAGACTGGATGTAGGCTGCACTGCACTTCGCAGCTGAACCAGGATATATCTGGGTGTTATCTTCTCTCTCTCTCCTATTTCACCTCTGTTTTTATTGTTCAAGATGCAACATCAAAAATGTCTCATGCCAAGTGACGAGACAAAATGAAAATGTCTCGTGACTAGAGACGAGATAAAACAGAAAAGTCTCATCTAAAGTCCAGCAAGTGTCAGCAAGCAAAAAGGGGCTAAGATTCAACCCCCCTTCTCTTAGCCACTGAAACCATCACATCTTAATGCCTAACATAAGCATTATCTATGTAGAGATTTTAGATTCATCCAAAAGACATTTGACTAATTTTTGACTGAAACCATCTTAGTTCCCTAACATTATTGTATTAAAAATTGAATTCTATTATTGCTAAGACTGTATCATCGAATGAACTGATGATGGAACTAATCAAATAAATCATTTTCAAGGAAGCTGGAATGATGGAATGGAAACTAAGAGCAACTACAATTGAGTGTTTTAAATTTTATTTTGTATTGAAAATAATTGATAAAATGAGACCATTCTCAGTATCAAGAGACATTTTGTTTTGATAAAATTTCTATTACATTTTGTTTTATTATATAAAATTTAAATTGAATTAAAACTAAATATTAGAGTGATAAATTTTATATTAATCTTAAATAATTACTTATTACATAGGATCTCACAAATATTGTTGTGATATTTTATAAAATCTAAAATAAAATTATGCTATAATGGAGATGCTCTTAATATTTCCAAACGAAGAAAAGTCATCAAACTTGAGTGATACGGAGAATTGAAGAAGTCCCTAGTCTTCCTCAATCATCGGGGAAAAAAAAGACTAACTTGTTTTCCTAAAATTTTTTGGCATAAATAATTAAATAATTATTTCTCCTAAAAAGGCATAGTGATGTCCTAAAAACTAAAAAGACAATTTTCTTTTGTGACGAGTAAAATCAACAATTTTTTCAAAAGCATGTGGTGGTAAATACGCCCAACACAATATAATTAGATTCTATAATATGGTTTTATAAGTTTGACGATATTTAGAATAGTAGTGTTGTTAAAGTTAAAATTATATATTTTTTTATAGTTTTGCAATATTTTTTATTTTTATTTTATTAATTAAAAATGTATTGTCACTGCATGTAATAACAGTGAAAACTGAAAAGTGAAAATATTAGAGATGGAATACATAGTATCCAGATTTATTAGGTATGTTTTACAGAACAAAAAATACTATGCATAATGATAAGTTTTGATAGATGTCAGAAAATATAAAAATGTAATCGTATTAAGTGACCAAATATGTTAACTTTCTTTTTCTTTTTGAGCAAGGCAAAAAGACTTCATGCTAGTGAAACTTTAATTTTATTAAACTTTTAATATTTCCATTTCTTTTGTTGCAATTTAGCCTTCTAGTTATATGTAATTATGTATCTTAAAATATTAAGTTTAAGGACTAAAAAAGGTATATCTAAAATGAGCTCAACAATTATGTACTTATTGAATGAGCTACACTTATATAGGCCATTAGATTTTATTAGATGAAAATCAAAGGCTAATATAAAAGAAGAGCATTGATGGACTCTAATAAATATAGAATATCATAGTACATAAATAAATACTTTAAATAACAATATTTTAATACACAATATTTTAAACGGCAACAGAATCTTTTATTCTTAAATAATTAAATATAAAATATATAAATATAAAATATATAAATATAAAATATATGAGTATTTTTTATTTAATAAAATTAATTATTATGCAAAAGTTTTTTATAATATTAAAAAATTATATTAAAATAATATTTTTAACTACAATATAAAAAAATGAAATAATTAAATTT
>NC_029778.3:6532104-6532840 GCF_000817695.3 Arachis duranensis
TTTATTTTATTTCACAATTTCGTATATATGTTTAAATTGTGACTTATTTTTTTAAATAAAGATGATTTTATTGATAAATATTATTTTAAATAATTTTATTGAAGTTAAAAATTAAAAAAAAATAATAAAAAAAATTATATTATAATTTGACTATTTTTTATTTGTATTTAATTGTTTAATTATTATTTTTTTGTTAATTTTAATTAATTTTATTTTTCAGAAAAAAAAACAAAGTCAAACGGCTAGCATTTTGTACCCACTTTAATTAGCGGAGCTAGCCGGCCCGCATTGCCACCCCTAATATATACTATCTAATAAATTTTTTATATATTAAATAATTATAATCATATAATAACCTTGAAATCAAAAAACATATTAAATCTGTTATAGTATAACTATTTAAAATATCATTTTAATATTATAAAAAAAATTTGCATAAAAATTTTGCGGGTTTAGTGAATTTTTTTAATTTGACAGGTTTCAAATCCTAGTCCGACCCACATTTTTTAGCGAGTTCGACGGGTTGGCCCGACGGACTCGATCCGCTTTGTCACCCCTAATATATATTAAGAAGATTATCACATATTTTACTATATAAAGGTAGAAACTTTTTGTTCTAAAAAGTATAAATTAAATAAATACAAAAAATATAAATTTTTTTATTCATTAAGATTAATTATTATTCAAATTTTTTTTATAATATTCAAATGATATTTCAAACTACAATATAAAAATA
>NC_029778.3:6533150-6542751 GCF_000817695.3 Arachis duranensis
AATAAATAAAAAAATTCATATATTTTATATTTAATCATTTAAAAATAAAAAATTTTGTTACCGTTTAAAGTATTATGTATTAAAGTATTGCTATTTAAAGTATTTATTTATGTATTAGAATATTCTATATTTATTAAAATCTATCAATACTTTTTTTAAATTAATCTTTAATTTTTATCTAATAAGATTTAATGGCTTATACAAACGTAGCTCATTCAATAAATACATAATTATTAAGTTCGTTTTAGACATACCCCTAAAAAAGTAGCACAATATCATTTTCTTTTATCTCACGAGTGAACCAAAATTTTCCAAAATGCTTCCAACACGCTAGATTTATCTGTGCCTACTCACTGCTTTAATTTGTCTCGGAAACTCCCGACCTCAACCTTGTTTTGCTTCTTTATTTGTCTCTGAAACTCCCAAGAAGTAAAGAACCCAGAAAGAATATGATAATGTTATATATAATCTTAGGAGAGTGCTAGGTAAACAATGATTATCTTGAATAATATGAACAACTACCAATTAAATATAAATATATTACATCCTAATTTAATGCTACTAATTAAATTTACTTTTTTAACTCTATTAATTCACATTATTTACACATTATTCAAAAATATTATTAATTACCTATACTTTTCCATAACGTTATTGTGTCTTCAATCAAAGTACATCCTTTTTTACACACGGCCCAATTTTATTTCACAATATTCTTTTATCAAATGCGAAAAGATGTAGACTAATAATTTTTTTTTAGAGTGCTTAGATTATATTAGATTGATTTAAATTTTAAAATAATATTAAATAAAACCACATAAAATGAGTTATAAAAATTAAGCTGACAATATACATGATCCATTCTATAAAGAATATACACATATGAAAGATAATACATGACCCATGCATGGTCTATTAATTAATAGAAATTACATATTTTATTCCGCAAACAGAGAAACTAACAACAGTAGTCTCCTACAGTTTACATGGCCTCTCCTGAGCTTGCTTTGTTAAGTATAACCACAAAGAAGTCTGGCAAGCCATAAGGGTTTCGCAGTTTTGATAAACAACCTTCCAAGGAACATCCCAAATACCACTCCGCATCCATATCCCACTGCTACTGCCTTCCACCCAAATAATGATTCTTTTGCCTCAGCAAACACTGAAGGTGGTTGTTCTTTGTCATTGTCGCATGACTTTGACAAAGGGAATCCACAAAGCATTGGGTTTCCTCTGTAGGAATCATTCTGAAATGTATTGAACTGTTCTCCTGTTGGTATCATTCCCTTCAACTGGTTTTCAGAAAGGTTCAAGACAGCCAGAAAAGTCAAATTGGTCAAAGCCATAGGAATCTCACCTTTCAGTTGGTTCCATGAGAGGTCTAACCATTCCAAACTTGTCAAATTTCCCAGTGTTATTGGAATCATACCACTGATTTTATTGTGAGAAAGGTTAAGCCCTTTGAGAGAACTTAATTCTCCAATGACATGTGGGATTTCTCCTTCAAACATGTTATTTGACAAGTCTATAGTTGTAAAAGTGGTTAATATTCTCACTAGCTCTATGAACTGACCTTTGATACTAACCACTACAGAATCATTGTACAACCTCCCACTGAAGCTTAAGCTGCTACGCATGTATGACAAGCCACGAGGATGATGAGTACTATTACTCAGATCCTTCATTCCTTGAAAATTCCCAAAGAACGAGGTTGGCAAAGGGCCGCTGAATTTGTTGTTGGAAACATCAAATATTCTCAACTTTGGGAATGGATGTTTGGCACCGAAACTAGTGATGGTACCATGAAACTTATTTGCTCTTAAACTGAGTACTTGTAACTCCTGAAGACCTTCTAGCCAACTAGGAAACACATCCTCTATGTTATTCTCTGCAAGATCCAAAACTTCCAACCATGTGCAGTTAGACAAAGACCTTGGTAACGAACCGTCCAGTTGGTTGTTGTTCAACTTTATTGTTTGAAAATTGTTGTCTTGAGAAAAATTTGTAGGTATGTTTCCATGAAGGTTGTTCACTTGAAGATCCAAAATCATGAGATCAGGAACTGCTCCCAAGCATTGTGGAATCACGCCAGACAAGTGGTTGTGAGACAAGATGAGTGCATAGAGGAAGGTTGCATTGCAAAACATTGAAGGAATGGTGCCAGACAAGTGATTGTGAGACAAGATGAGTTGTCTACTGAGGGACAATGTTGAAGGAATGCCTCCTGTGAAGTTGTTGTTTGAAACTGAAAAGTAATAGGTGCCATTTGGTGGAATTGGAAGATCTCCTTGCAGCTGATTGAAACTGAGGTCAATAAAGTCCATGCTCTTCCATGTGTGCAAGAGATTATCACCAAACCAATTGGGAATCTTTCCATGGATTTTATTGTTAGAAAGATCTAAACTTCTTAGATTTTGTAGCCTAGCTAGGAATGAAGGAAAAACAGTAACACTACAAGAAGATAAATATAAACTCTCAAGTTTGGGTAAGACATAGTCAACGCTACTATTATGATCAATAGAGAGAAATTTATTGTTAGAAAGATCAAGTAGATAATTTAAATTTTTCAACTTTGAAAAATGAGAAAAGTTCACAAGACCACTGAAATCATTTGATGACATATCCAAATAGTTGAGATTTTTTAGAAATTCAAAGATCGAATTTGGAAAATCACCTTGAAATTTGTTATTAGAGAGAACTAAATATTCCAAAGAATAAGTGGAGAATTTGCTAATTAGCCCTGTTAGCTGGTTCATGCTAAGATCTAGCACTGTCAATGAAGACAAAGAATAGCACCAGTCTGGAATTGTCCCATTTATAAAGTTATTACTCAAATGTAGTTCTTCTAGTTTTGAAAGTGTGACATTTTTGCTTGGAATTGGGCCGATTAATTGATTATATGACAGACTTAAGTAAGAAAGTTGAGTTAGATCAAATAATGATGATGGCAGCTGGCCTCCTAATTTATTATATGACAAATCTAAAAAAGAAATCTGGGTTAGACAAAACAATGATGGCGGTACTTGACCTTCTAGACTGTTAAAAGAAAGATCCAAATAATCCAATTTAGTGAAGTTGTCGAACAGGTCTGGGATGTGACCACAGAACGCATTACGACTAAGAGCTAAGTAGGTGAGATGTTTGAGGTTTGAAAGTAAGGATGGAATCTCACCATGAAGTAGTCTATTTCCTGAAAGGTCCAAATGAGTTAGTTGAGTGAGGTTCCACAAAGACACAGGAATTAATCCATGAAATCGGCATTGGTATAGCCGTAGTTTGTTAAGAGACTTCAAATGCGAAATGGAATCAGGTATTTCTTCCGAGAAAGCTGTCCAAGAGAGGTCCAAGATCCTTAGAGGAGTGCTCCAATTGGACTTTGGAAGTTCACCTTTCAGCTCTTCATTGTCATTCAAACTTAGTTCTTCAAGATTAGTTAAACCAAGTATACGAGTTGGAAATTTTCCATGCAATCCAGTGTCATCAAGACTCAGGATCAACAAAGAGGATGACAAATTCATTAGCAAAGACAATGATGTATCTCTGATAGAAGACATGTTTACGCCATCGTCTAGAACCAGCTCTTCCAAGTTAGTGGTGTTACCAATGAGTTTGCTCCATGTGGATTCATCAAGTCTCAGTTCATTATACGAGAGATCAAGTGAGAGTAATTTAGACAAGTGTGAGATTGTGGACGGAATATGACTGCTAAATGATGAGTATGATAGATTGAGATGGGTGAGACTCACAAGATTACCAATTCCAGGATATATCGGAGACTCAGAGAAGTCATTGAAGGCAAGGTTGAGTTGTTGAAGATGCGTGAGATGGAAGAGTGTGCTGTTGGGATGAAACTCGCCTTCAAGCATGCTGCAACTCAGGTCAAGCCCAATCACGTGTCCTGACGTGGTGTCGCACGTGACCCCATCCCACTCGCAACAATTAGTACCGTTTTTCCATGATGCTATCTTGGGATAAGAAGAGAAGAACGAATAATCATCGTACCATCGTGAAGGCTTGATGGCAAATGAGTTCTTGAGTTGGAGCAAGTTTGAGTTGTCATGGTGGTTGCACAGTGGCAACACCGATGAGCAAGTGGAAGATGGAGTATCAAGAAGAAGAAAAAGCAACAAGAGAGTAAAACACCTCATCATTATGATGTCACAATAATAATCTTTAGATTTTTAATGTATTGAGTGTAGTGCAGGGCATCAAATGCAAGTCATGAATGCAAATTTATATAGATAAGCCTCTGCGTATGGAATATGCTTGAAACTTAGTTTGATAGTGTAGTGTGTGGTACTGGCTATTCGCATTTTTCCACAACATTTTTCTACAACCTCATCGCATTATTCCATGCATAAATTAAAAATAATACGTTTAACTAATTGGTGTCATAATCGTCATTATTAGATACTATTTCAATGACCTCTTTATTTCTTTCAGCGTGTATACTATACGCTTATAGCACTCAATGCAAGCTGAATTTTATAAGATTGTGCAGTTAAATAATTATGACAACACTGCATAAAAATAGAGTTGTAAGCAAAATTTCCGTCTTTCTTCAAAGTTCAGTATTTTCTATCTTAATTATGCCTCTGTACGTATATAACTTAATTCTTATATATATATATATAAAATGGTATAAGATTAAGAATGAAATCTATCATGTCAGTCTAACTCTTATATTCTTGTGGAATGTCATTAGTATTATTAAAAATTGAAGTCCATTATAAGACTATAATGGACAGTTGGAACGAACTAATAACAAATAAATCTTTTTCTGGGATAAGCTGGACTAATGATGGCTTTAAAATTTAATTTAATTTAATTTATATTGGGCAAGCCAGGCCACAAGGGTTTCTTTCCCAGTCAAGATAAACCAAATAGTGCTTTGCTGGGTAGCATGATGACAGGACTCTCATACTTTGATTTAAAACATTATTTGTTTGATTCGATAGTATATTATTTTAGGCACTGATTTTCCACAAAGCGCGTTGCATAACAAGTCTCATAACCAGGGAAGTTTCATGATATGGACTACGGAGGGAGAATGAAGAAGCAACAAGCCAATATCAATACGAGTGATAACCAATGCCAAATAATATTTTTATTTTTAGTTTTCTTCCATTCTTTTCAAATTTTCTCACACACTTATCTTAATCAAAGTAACAAATCTTTTTCATGGATGCTCAACATGTGAGAATTGAACCACCTGCCAATTGAAAAAAGACTCTTCATACTTAGCGCTAAGAAGAGTTGAACAAGTCCAACCCTTCCTCACCATCTAATTAAAATTTGAAAACAATTTTTTTCGTCTTTTTTTAAAGATGTTTTTTAAAAATTAATATTTAATACATATAATCAATTAAACTGTATTATTTTTTTATTAAAAGTTAGACTGGACAAATCAGTTTAACAAAAAAATTAATAAATTAAATTTTGAATTGGTATAAATTAATATTTTTATAAAAAATTACTATAATATCCCTATTATAAAACACAACTAAAATATCCTTATTATATATATATATTAAAAATTTTAAATTCTAACCCTATAACGATAGAGAAGAAAAGACCAGAATTTAAAATTCTCAAAATCAATATATATAATAAGAGTATTTTAGTCATTTTATATAAGAGGGGTATTGTAGTTATTTTTTATAAAAAAAAATTAATTTAGACGGATTCAAAATTTGATTCACTATTTTTCGATCAAATTAATTTGTCTGACCTAATTTTGACAAAAATAACATAATTTAAATAATTATATGTATTAAATTTTAATTATTAAAAATTATCTTCAAAAAAACGTTTTCTGCGTTATGGGAGCATCCCCCATTATCAAATACGATCAGATGAAGAGACGAATATCTTTCTTAGAAGTGTTCCAATTATTTTAGATTAATTTAAAATTCAAAACACATTAAATAAAACCATAAAATTAGTTAACCATAATAAATTGACAACATGATATTTTTTATTAAGAATTTTCACATGAAACATAATATAATATGCGAGCAAAGTTCAAAGATCCATAATTTTTTGCGATTTAATAAATCGAAAATAACATAATAGAATTTAAATCTAGTTTATATAAAACGAACTTAATCTATGATAATTTTTTTGTAAATCGAAAATAACATTCTAACCCATTTGGTACATAAAATTTGTAAAATGATCCCGTATGTATTTAATTTAGTTACAATTCTATTCGAAAATTGTAAATCTTGATATGCTTGACATCTGAAATTTTGAATGTGTGAGTATATATAATATAGGAAAAGTCTAGAGGGTCGGGCAACTTTTGTATTTTGTAGGTAACACTTAACCATAAAAAAAAAAGTGAGTAATCTCTCACCATTAGATATAATCTTACACCATTAAAAACACTATTAATAACCAATTGATGGTTACAAAACACTAAAATTACTGGCCTATCACTCATCTGTAACATATTCTCTAATACATCAATGAGCTATATAATAACTCAAGCAAGCTATGACAAATTTATTGTAAATCAAAACAAAAGCAACAGATCAATAATAGGTTTTTTTATCTTTAATTCACAAGTTAAAATAATAGATGACTCATGTATAGTCTATTCAATATTCTTTGATAAAAATGGCGTATTTTAGATGAGGGATATTGCATTATAGAATGCATGCTAAAAATATTTTTACAAAATGTTTAAAATTAACTTAATCAATGCTGCATGAAACTTAAGAACACTGAAAGAATATTATAATGTCATATATAATCTTACCGTGTCTTCAATCAAAGATTCAAAATGTCATCCCTACTGATAATCTGAAATTATATATATCACACTAATGGAGATTACTTCTTTACACAGCCCAATTTAATTTCATAATATTTCTTTATCAAATGCGATAAGACGTAGACTAACATCTTTTTTTGGAAGTGCGTGCTTACAAGCATTATTTATTTTTTTATTCATTTAAATTTCAATATAACCACTGAGCTCTGAATTCCATGACAAACTTAGTAATCCAAGTATGGCAACTCAGTCCCTTGAAGACTCAAGGAGACCAGAGAGGATGCAACGATCACTATCGTTTTTCCATGACGTTGTCTTGGAATAAGAGGAGCGCACCCTTAATCGATCATTGTACAAAGAAGTGTTGATGGCAAATGAGTTCTTGAATTGGATGAGCAAGTTTGAGTTGTCAGTGGCAACACCGATGAACAAGTGGAAGATGGAGTTTGAAGAAGAAAAAGAAGCAAAACAAAGCACAAAAAACCTCATCATCATCATCATCATCATCATCATCATCATCATCATCATCATCATCATCATGTCACACTGTTTAGATTTTTTATTTATTTGAAGTTGGGAAGGAGTATATGCATGTGTGTGGTGCATGGCATCCAATGCAAGTGATGAATACAAATTCATGGAGTGTCCCATGGAATAATAATATGCTTCAATTTTCATCAAATTCAAGAGAGTCAGAACCCTTTATTTAAAAGCCATTATCCGGCTGAAGCACACAACCAAAGTCGGTAAAAATTATGATCCTAAAAGATGCTAGCATTGCAATTAACTTTTACCATGTTTGTAGGGGGAGCATCCCAAACAAGAATTAAAATCTTTTTTCGCAGTTTAGAGCGCCACAACCTATTCTATTAACATTATTATCCTAATTAACATGCACTAAAAAATTATTAGTAAATATTTAAATTGATTTTAAAAAAATTTACATACAAAATTTTAATTAAGCTTTTAAAAATGTAGATTTCGAACAATTAATCCCTAAAAAAAATTACTAAATAAGTTTTTAAAAATTATAAATATTTGACGCAGTTTAATCCTCTCAATTTCTAAGATAAAAATTAACGAATTTGTTTATATATAAAGTTAACTCTGATTGACATGTCTTTCTATGTCCCATTGAAATTATCTCAAATGTTAAAAACAATTTAGTTCTCCAATTTGATTGAGTTATATCAGCACTCAAATCCTAATTGTCTAAATTCCCCAATTGAGCATCTTCAAATTAAAGTCAGTGCCTTCTAAAATCTATAGCAACACGTGATGGAAAGAAGCCAAAGGAGTGGTAGAGGTGATTCAACACATAAGAGAGTATTCAGCGACAAAATTGCTTACAAAAATAACTGTCAATTATATCTAACAATATACAAATTTAGAATAGTGAAGAATCCAAATAGATTACTTTTTGGGCGTCCAACTATAGGGTAATTGATTTGTTTGTGCTTTATTGCTTGAAAAGAAGAAAAATGTTTGGAATTGAATTTTTTTTTTCATCTTTGTGCAGAACAATTTGTCATATTGTAAATTCTTTAAATTATGAGTGTTCATAAAAAATCAAAATATAGTTAACCAGTTAAAAAATTATAATCACATTTTGGTTAATCAATTTATTAAAATAATTTTAAAAATAATATCCATATTTTTTAAATTTAATTAACTAAAACCAAATTAAAAAAATCGATTTTTAACCGATTAACCGATTATCGAAAAATATGTATAATCTTAGTATATGAAATACCATAAATAACATCATAATTAGTTTAAATTTATTTTTTATGTTCCTTCTAATCAAGAGAATTTATAAGAGTTGCATCCACAAAGCTATTGTGAAGAGCAAAATTGTTAAAAAAACACTTTAAAAAAATTCAAATTCTTAAAAAAGACAAATGTACCATATCGAAGTAAGAAAATGTTAAAAGCAAAAAATACAAACTCAATAATTTGTATGTTTACATAAGAGAATGTACTAACATAATGTTAAACTGACAATTGAATGCAAACCATCGTTTTCAAGGAGATGAAAAAAAAAAAAAAACTGTTTAAAGCAGTGAACAGAGTAAAATAAATAATACAGTTCAATACACTCTTATAATCCAGTATCCACCATCTATTACAATCACACACCTAACACCGCATTAATGTAGTTTTTTTGTTTTTCGTTTATTTTTTGTTTTTTGTTTTTTTCTTTTTTAACTTATAACCACACTATGACACTAGGCACGCACCCTTTTCATTATTGGAAAGTTATAGAACTTTGAAGCAAAGATGACCCAAAGGATTTCATTATTTATGAATGTTATTTATATTATGTAAAAAAAATTAGATTAAAAAATTTAATTTAAAAAAATTATAAAAATTTAGATTTTTGTACGTAAAAAAATTAATTTTTGTGTAAAAAATGATTTTTGAGTGTAAAAACTAATTTTTTTAGTATGAAAATCAGTTTTTTAGTATAAAAACTGATTTCTAAATATAAAAACTGATTTTTTAAATTTAAAACTGGTTTTTTTTATATAAAAACTGGTTATTTTTTTTAAATTAATTTTTATTTTAATAACTGATTAAAAATCGGTTTAAAATTTTACTAACCAATTAATAACCAATTTTATTATATAAAACCAATTTAGTTAATTAACCAAAATTATATTTTTGATTAAATAAAAAATTGGTTTGATTTTTGAATTAACTAAACTATAAACACCCCTATTTCAAATGACTGGATGAAATTATTGGTGATGATGATGTTCAAAGTGTTAAGAAAGGCTTGAAGCTTAGATTGATAGATATATAAGAGATAATTCTGCAACT
>NC_029778.3:6542794-6549377 GCF_000817695.3 Arachis duranensis
GACTTGTAAGAAGAATGATTCAATAAATTTGTTGGTAGTAGATGCACAATTTTGTGTTTTATGGTTGGATTTATGATTGCAATTACTATCACTGTTTTGTTCAGCGACTTTGGGTGAAGGTGATTTTGCAGCTTTAGCATGAATGAAGTATTATAGGTAGTGTTTAAACCCGAGACTCAATGTTCTGAAAATCGGACTGGACTGGCCGGTCGGACTGATTCAATCAGAAATCGGCATGAAAAACGGTCCGATCCTTTTCTTAAAATCGTCATTCTCAAAACCGCTGAAAAATTGTTGAATCGGCCGGTAACCGGTTGGTTGAAAAAAAGAAAAAATTAAAAAACCCCCACCCCCCACGCGAGTCCCTCACCCACATACCCCCCACCCCCACATACACCAAACACCCACACACTCAAGCCCTAAGGTTCTCCAAACGGCAAAACCTAAATTCCAGCTTTGTCAATGGAACTGCCGCCGCCGTCCGTGGTTGTCGGCCTCTCCGCGGTCTCCTCCTTCCCCTGTCCCAAATCCATACGGCCAGACCTTCTCTTCTAGGCTTTCTAGCTCGGCACGTCGTCCTATCTTCGTCGGTGACTTCGCTATTCAAGGCTTCCAGCTGCTGCGCCGTCGTGTCGCCGTCGTCGTCCTGCTGTCAGTGGAAGGTTAGTGAATTTGTTTTTGATTTTGAGCTGTCAAACCCAAAAAACTCCTAAGCTGCTTGAGGTTTTTTTGTTGTTTCCAATCCGGCACAACCTTGGATGAGAGCAAAAGTGACCCTTGAATTTCTTTTTCCCCTGTTTCAATCAGCTTTTCATTTTTTTTTATTTGTGTATTGGTCTTTTGTTATTCAGCTTGTGAAGTTGTGATTGCTTTTAAGCATTTATCGTAGATTCAAAGTTGTAGTACTTTGATGGAAATTCTGAATGGATATCAAAAGCTTATTTCAAGGGACCCATAATCGCGAATCGTGATGGTGACTATTTGAATATCAGTTCATCCTTTATCATACCCTATATTTGTGATAATAATTATATTTGATTCGATTATTCGGTTGCAGCTCATTTTCGTCGATATGTTTCTCATATTTTCGTTTTATTAAAAAAATTTGAGCTAATTTGATTTTAATCTTCACATTATCGGAATAATAACGAAATGAAGGATGATGACCATGGGAAGAGTGTTGTTTCTGCTATGGCCAATGATGAAAATCAATTTTATAATAAGATTCTTGTTTTGTAATTGCTGGTTGCTGGGTGCTGGGTGCTGGGTGTAGGTTTAGTGTCATCATTGATTTGGAATGTTTTATAATGTACAATGTTTGTTGCTGTTTTGTAGTTGCTGTTTTGTAATTGCTGGTTGCAGGTTTAGTGTGATTATTGGTTAATGTTTTGTAATATTTGGTGCTGAAGGCTGATTATTGAGTTCAGATTTAGTTGTTTATTTTGACTTGGATAAAGAGACTTATGGTCATTTTTTCCTGCCTTGTACCAATTCAGATGATTATTTTCAGAGGATAAGCACTTATTTATGTATCTTGAGAAACTGTTTCTGTTTGTTATGAGCACTTAGTTTCACCATGAAAGCTTAGTTTCACCAAATGATTTTCAAAGCAACTCATCCAAAATGGTGCTGCACAAATCCAAGTCTATTGTCTCTTAAAATCTGCATGCTCCTTCATTTGGTGAAGTCTTTCTAGCACTAGTCCACTGCCAACTTTGTTACTAATAATGTTATCAAATTTGTTTATTCAAGTATTATGTTTATTTTTTTCAGTTGGATTTATGATAATTCATTTGATATTCTTCCTATTCTTGTGAGATATTTCTTTTAACATTTTGTGTACTGATGAGCAATTGTACTTAGTTAGTATCGTGCTTTTATGTGGCAATTTTGTATTTACTATAAAAAAAGGAAATCCTAAAAGAGTAATTCACCACTCCATTGAAAAAACTTCATACGACCCTATACCCGCAACTTAATACTTGCATATTTATGATTTATTTATTATTTTATTCTAAAGCGGTTTTTTCGGTTGAATTACTGGTTGAACCGATTGGACTAGTAAACCAATGAACTAGTAACTAGAGCAGTTTGATGACTGGTCTGATTTTCAAAACCTTGCTGAGACTACACATATTGGGACCACAAAGATTGGATTTGACAAAAAAAAAAGAAAAAAAAAGCTCAAAGTGCCAACAACAGTAGTTATTATTTATCTCAGAAAATACTTGGACTACCAATGACATTTTTGTTGCCACACAATTGCTGACAGAGTTTAACTAGGGTTTATGGTAAATAAAAAGAAGGGAAAGTATGAGGAGTCAATGGAATATTTATACAATGTATACAATGAAAGTTATGAAATATTAGAGATATAATCATTAGTGTTACCTTTACGAGAAAATACAAAATATAAGAGAGGCTCCAACAATTTTTAATGATGTCGTCCCAATGTTAAGCTGGTTAAAACGGGACACGTCAATCTATATTACGAGTTAGCTAAAATTGGCCAGGGACTATTTCTATCATTTGTTTCTATATATCGTCGAAGCTTTTGTTAAAGCCCCTGATGAGAAAGATATTAAGAGAGCATTCACATTGGCGCCTTTAAGGCCCCAGGAGAAGATGGTCTTCGAGGAGCCTTCTATCAGAAAATTTCTGTCCTTCCTCAAAGTTCAGTATTTTCTATCTTAATTATGCCTCTGTATAAGTTAATTCTTACATGAAAATAATAATGCTATACATATGTGATATGCATACATGATGATGTATATAAAAAATGGTATAAGATTAAAATCTATCATTGTCTCTCTGTCTCTTATATTCTTGTTTAGTGTCATTAGTATTATTAAAAATCGAAGTCCATTCATTATAAGACTATTATATATATATCCAGCCATCGTCGAATGGACAGTTGGAACGAATTAATAACAAATAAATATTTTTTTCTGGGATAAGCTGGACTAATGATGGGTTTAAAAATTAATTTAATTTATGTTAGGCTTCTATAAATTGTAATTTGTAAGGGCTGAAGTGATGTAACTTGGATCTTTGATGTACAGAACTAGGTTACTATATATTTATCTTATGGGCATACATGATCTATATTTCAAGATCATGTGTACGCTCTTTTTTGTTGACTAGTCTATGATGTCATCGTATTATCTCATTCAAGAACACGGCATCGATCGTCACGGAAAAAAAAATCCTATATATAAAGCACAACCCTCTTGCACTCAACTCAAACCAAACTCAACAATAATGATGGCCATAACCAAAACCCTCTCCATCTTCCTCGTCCTCGCCACCACATACCTCGCTGCTGCCAGGGCAGCACAGTTTGACATAATCAACAAATGCTCCTACACCGTCTGGGCCGCCGCGGTGCCCACCGGAGGCGGCCGGCAGCTTAACTCTGGCCAAACATGGACCATTCAGGTTGCTGCCGGCACGACCGCAGCACGCATTTGGGCCCGAACAGGATGCAGCTTCGACGGTTCAGGAAACGGACACTGCAACACCGGCGACTGCGGCGGTCGGCTCCAGTGCAGCGCATACGGCCAACCACCGAACACGCTGGCAGAATTCGCCCTAAACCAATACAACAACCTGGACTTCTACGACATATCCTTGGTGGACGGTTTCAACGTTCCCATGCAGTTCAGCCCCACCTCAAACGGGTGCACGCGCTCCATTGGCTGCACTGCCGACATCATCGGACAGTGCCCTAGCCCGCTGAAGACTAATGGCGGCTGCAACAACCCTTGCACTGTTTTCAAGACGAATCAGTATTGTTGCAATTCTGGTAGCTGCAGCGCCACTGATTATTCAAGATATTTTAAAACTAGGTGCCCTGACGCATACAGTTACCCTAAGGATGACCAGACAAGCACGTTTACTTGCCCCGGAGGAACCAACTACAAGGTTGTCTTTTGCCCTTGAACCTCCCGTACACCGCCGCTAATTAATTATGTTAATTAGCACCTCCAAATAAAGGGCCCACTTTGTACGTCTTGGGCGTATATAAATCTGTCATTAATATGATAATTAACACATGGAGTGTTCTTAATAAATTATTCATGGTGACAATAAAACATTAATGCTGTGTGTACATTTTCATTCTCATTACAGTTAGTATTATTGGCATCCTGCCTTACAGGTCGTTGACTACTTATTTCGATAATTAATTTAGATTAGTCTAATAATTAACTTTCTAATTTATTTAAGTAAGTATTAGTTCCAATAATTCAGTAATTCGTTGACTAAAGGCAAGCCCTTAAATTAATACTTTTAAAAAGAGTCAGTGAGTATAGCGATTTGTAATTCAATTTCATGGCCGAAATTGTAAATTTTGTTATGCATGATCTATGATGTATTTGTAAGCTAAAAACACAAATTATATCATACACTTTAGTCCATAAACAAAGAAGTTCACATTGCAGAACATGAAGCTAAGTCATCATATTCTTCTATGATTTAAGTCCACAAGGGTTTCTTTCCCAGTCAAGATAAGCCAAATAAAATGCCAAATAGTACTTGGAGCTAGCATGAAAGAGCTCTCATACTTTGATTTGAAATATTTATTTGATTCGATAGTATATTATTCTCGACACTGATTTTCCACAAAGCGCGTTGAATAACAAGAAGGTATGTCATAATCTGGGAAATAAAGTTGCATGATATGGACCACGGATAATGAAGAAGCAACAAGCTAATTAAGAGTGATAACCACCAATGCAAAATATTTTTTTATTTTTAATCTTCTTCGATTCCTTTCAAATTTTCTATCACACCTATTAAGAGGTAAAGTATTTTTTTTATTCTTAAAATTTGTGATTTTTGTTAAAAAATATTCATAATGTTTAATTTTATTCAATTTTGTACTTATCATTTTTTTGGTCAAAATTATCCTTAAACGTTAATTCTATGTAAAATTTTAGGGATAAATTTAAAAACTTTTAAAGATAGTTTCAAGACAAATTAAATATATTAAAGACAAAATTGAATGAATAGAAAACATTAAGACAAAATTAAATAAAATTAAACATTAAAAATATTTTTTAAAAAAAATAGTAAAAGATAATTAAAATTTATTATTTTGACTATTATTTAACCATCAATATTTAAAAATATAGAATAAAATTTGTTGTTGTATTATTAGACTAAAAAAATTAAATTAAAAAAATTAAATTAATAACTAAATAATGACTAAAAATAATAAATTCAAATAACCTTAATATTTTCTCTTTTAAAAAAATATTATAAACATAAAAAACAAAAAATATACCTTATCCGTTAATCAAATTAACTAATCTTTTTTATGGATGCTCAACAAGAGAGAGTTGGACCACCAATAACATGTCAATCGAACAAAGACTCTTCGGACTTAGCATTAAGAAATAGTTGAAAAGTCCAACGCTTCCTCATCATCTAATTAAAATTTATAATCATATTTTCTGTAATTAAAATTCTTGCCAAGAAGAAGAAGAAGCCTAGTCCAAAGGATTAAGCCTAGCTAAGTACCGACCTTCACATAAGAAGTCGGTATCAACCACGACTTGGTCAGAAGAGGTCGGATGAAAGATTAGCTGGCAGATAAACACTCATTCAAATGAGTAACCGCCCCTAAAATCTCTCTAACCGCCTCATAAAGCCATATCTTAACCTCCCCAAGATAATAGGGACGGTTACTACCCTAAAGATACGGCACTACACCAACGGTGGTTATTGGCTCACCTCTATAAATACACTGACACCCCCTCAGGTATCTCTAAGTCCAATACTCTCTAAGACCTGCTTACACTCTTGCTAACTTAGGCATCGGAGTGTCTTTGCAGGTACCACCCCCCATTCACGCGCGAGCACAAGTCGGACGGAGTCTCCCGAGTTGCGGACCTTTCCGGAGTTCTCCTCCATCACACACTTGGGCCGCCAAACGCCATCCGTATTATCAATTTCCGGTTACCTACCGTAACATTGGCGCCGTTGCCGGGGACCCGAGAGATCACTCAACGATGGCGGATAGATCCCACGAAGAGGGCCATGTGGAAACAGATTCTGAACAAGAGAATCTGGACATGGGTAATGACAATGAAGACGCAGCCCAACAACAAGATAACGACCAGCACCGAGAGGGTACCTCCGGAATGAAGAATCCGAAGGTAAACTCCTCAGATGGACGTGAGTCCGAAAAGGGCGGACCATCCCACGTAACTGAACTAATGGGATTGGTTCATAGCCGCCTGGAGCAATTAGAACAAGAGCGGGAGAGGCAAAAGGAAACCGAAAGGTACCTTAAAGAGGAGATGGAACGGCGGAAAGAGTTAGAAAGAAAACTTTTGCAGCTAGAATCCTCCCTCAAGAACTCCCGCGATGAAGGAGAAAACCAACTCCCAGGCGGAGAAGATCCCTTCAGCGAGGACATAATGAGGGCAAAAGTTCCAAGGAACTTCAAAAGCCCTGATATGGACCTCTATGATGGAACTACGGATCCAAAGCATCATCTTAGCAACTTCAAAAGTCGGATGTATCTAGCTGATGCCTCCGACGCTACGAGATGCAAGGCTTTCCCGACCACTTTATC
>NC_029778.3:6550091-6550581 GCF_000817695.3 Arachis duranensis
TAATTCCCGGGCATGATGATCCCGTGGTGATAACCATGATCCTAGCTAATGCCCATCTCCACAGAACCCTAGTAGACCAGGGAAGCTCGGCGGACATCCTTTTCAAGCCCGCCTTCGACAAACTAGGGTTAGATGAAAAAGAGTTGAGAGCTTACCCCGACACCCTATATGGGTTAGGGGATACGCCAATAAAACCGCTGGGATTTTTGCCCCTTCACACAACTTTCGGAAAAGGGGAAAAATCAAGGACTCTGAGTATAGACTTCATAGTCATCGACGAAGGGTCAGCTTACAATGCCTTAATTGGCAGAACTACCCTTAATCGACTCGGAGCAGTGGTATCAACTCCTCACCTCTGCATGAAATTCCCGACTCCAGGAGGAATAGCAACGGTGAGGGGAGATCAAAAATTGGCAAGGAAGTGCTATAACGAAAGCCTGAATCTGAGAGGGAAGGGCAAAGAAGTCCACACCATAGAATTAGGTGGTGT
>NC_029778.3:6550769-6551677 GCF_000817695.3 Arachis duranensis
TGGAAGGCTTCCGACATGCCCGGGATTGATCCCGAGCTCATGTCCCATAGGCTCTCGGTTCACCCAGGGTCCCGACCTGTACAGCAAAGAAGACGCAAGCTTGGCCCAGAGAGGGCCTCCATAGTGGAAGAGCAAGTACAAGCGCTCCTGGAAGCCGGCTTTATCAGAGAGGTCAAATACCCAACATGGCTAGCCAATGTAGTGCTAGTCAAAAAACAAAATGGCAAATGGAGAATGTGCGTCGACTATACCGACCTGAATAAGGCATGTCCCAAGGACCCTTATCCTCTACCGAGTATTGATACCCTGGTGGACTCCAGCTCAGGGTACCAATACCTATCATTCATGGACGCCTACTCGGGATATAACCAAATCCCAATGCATGAACCCGACCAGGAGAAAACATCGTTCATCACTCCAAAAGCCAACTACTGCTACGTGGTCATGCCATTCGGTCTGAAGAATGCAGGAGCCACGTACCAGAGGCTGATGAACAAAGTGTTTTCCCCCCATCTAGGGAGCCTAATGGAGGTATACGTCGACGACATGTTAGTAAAAACCAAGCAAGAAGTCGACCTCTTAACCGACCTCTCACAAGTCTTCGACACTATAAGGTTGCATGGGATGAGACTAAATCCCGCAAAATGCGCCTTCGCAGTAGAAGCAGGAAAATTTCTAGGGTTCATGCTGACACAAAGAGGGATCGAAGCCAATCCCGACAAGTGTAGAGCCATCCTAGAAATGAAAAGTCCGACTTGTTTGAGAGAGGTTCAACAGCTCAATGGCCGACTTGCAGCCCTCTCCAGATTCTTGGCAGGATCGGCACTAAAATCCCTTCCATTATTCTCCCTATTAAGGAAGGGATGCCAGTTTGAATGGACTCCGGAATGTGAGGAGGCGTTCCAAGA
>NC_029778.3:6551794-6554310 GCF_000817695.3 Arachis duranensis
CGTACGAACCAGCCCATGAAGCAAATCCTTCAAAAAACGGATGTTGCAGGGAGAATGGTTCAGTGGGCGATCGAGCTCTCCGAGTTTGATCTGAGATACGAAACTCGGACAGCAATTAAAGCCCAATGCCTCGCCGACTTCATTGCAGAATACGCAGGTGAACAAGAGGAAAAACCGACTACATGGGAACTCTATGCAGACGGATCCTCTAACAAAACAGGGAGCGGCGCAGGCATAATATTGGTAGATGGAAAAGGAACCCAGATAGAGGTTTCCTTAAAATTTGAATTTCCGGCTTCAAACAATCAGGCAGAATATGAAGCCTTGATTGCAGGATTAAAGTTAGCAGAAGAAGTTGGCGCCACAAAGGTGACGATCTACAGCGACTCACAAGTGGTGACTTCCCAAATAAATGGGGAATATCAGGCAAAGGACCCCAATATGAAGAAATACTTGGAAAAAACCTTGGAACACCTTGGGCACTTTGCGGAAACCGAGGTTAAGCATATAACTCGGGATCTAAATAGCAGAGCTGACGCCCTATCCAAGTTAGCAAGTACCAAACCCGGGGGGAACAACAGAAGCCTGATTCAAGAAACCCTCCAAGCGCCTTTGGTATCAAAAGCAGAAGATGAACGAGAGGTGCTTGAGGTAGTCGGCCTAAACCTCGGATGGATGAATCCCTTAGTCGAATACCTGAAATTCGACATCCTCCCCAAAGAGGAGAAGGAAGCTAAAAAGATCCGGAGGAAGGCACAACATTATACATTGGTGAGAAATGTCCTTTACAGAAGAGGGATATCAACACCATTGCTAAAGTGCGTACCGACCTCAAGAACCACCGAGGTGTTGGAGGAAGTACACAGTGGGATCTGCGGAAACCATCTCGGAGCAAGGTCGCTGGCCAGAAAAGTGATCCGAGCAGGATTCTATTGGCCGACCTTGCAGAAAGATGCCACAGACTTTGTGAAAAAATGTCAGCCATGCCAAATGCATGCAAATTTCCACGTGGCTCCACCAGAAGAGCTCATTAGTATAACTTCTCCCTGGCCTTTCGCAAAATGGGGAATGGATCTGCTAGGTCCTTTTCCCCAAGCACCAGGGCAAGTTAAGTACTTAATCGTGGGAATAGATTACTTCACAAAGTGGATAGAAGCAGAACCATTAGCCACTATCACCACTCAAAGAAGTCGCAGGTTCCTCTATAAAAACATCATCACAAGGTATGGAATACCTTATTCCATAACCACAGATAATGGAACCCAATTCACCGACGCCTCCTTTAGAAGCCTGGTAGCCAGTATGAAAATCAAACATCAATTCACCTCGGTAGAACACCCACAAGCCAATGGGCAAGCCGAGGCGGCTAACAAAATCATACTGGCAGGTTTGAAGAAGAGACTACAAGAAGCAAAGGGGGCTTGGGCTGAAGAGCTCCCTCAAGTACTGTGGGCCTATAGGACAACCCCTCAATCCGCTACAGGAGAAACACCCTTCCGACTAGTATACGGCATAGAAGCCATGATTCCTATAGAAATCAGTGAGCAAAGCCCAAGGGTAATTCTCCATGATGAAGTCGGAAATGTACAGGGGCACAAAGAGGAGCTCGACTTGCTCCCCGAAGTCCGAGAGAACGCCCAGATAAGAGAAGCGGCATTAAAGCAAAGGATGACTACCAGATACAACAAGAAAGTCATTCGAAGAACATTCGCCGTAGATGACTTGGTCCTAATCAGAAACGACATTGGGGTCAACAAATCAGGAGACGGAAAGCTCGCCGCAAATTGGAAAGGGCCATACAAAATCAAGGAACTGCTAGGGAAAGGTTATTATAAAGTAACCGACCTGGATGGCACTGAGTTACCAAGGTCGTGGCATGCTTGTAATATGAAAAGGTACTACAGTTAAAAGCGAACTCTACTCCCTGATGTACTCTTTTCCCAGCTTCATGATTTTTTCCCAAAAAAAGGGTTTTTTCTGGAGAGGGGTTTTTAACGAGGCATCACAGTAGAGGATAAGGGAAAATACGCTGTCAAGTCCCTTAGTAGCAAAAAAGGTACCTTCCCGATTAATAAAGATCTTTTTTTACTATATTTCTCTTAAATATCCTCCTCTATTTTTTATAAATCTTTCTACGAAACGCGCCGACTTAAGCTCGACAAAGCGTGAAAATCCCATGAACCGACCTAACATGGTCGTCAGGATAAAACGACGAGGTACAAGTCGGCGTAAAGAGGTTATATGAGTTGATCGTATTAAACTCAGAAACCATCCGACTCTCAAGTTGAAAGGGAAATCCGAGTAACGCAAACTCGAAAGAACTCCGAGTAAAAGAAAACCGAGTTCCGAGTAGATGAAAAACGCATCACAAAAATAACCTAAGTCATAAAACTCACTAAAGCAAAGTTGAGTTCAAAGGATAACAAAAGAGATGTGAAAACCTGAAAAGTTTAAAAGTTTGCATACAAACCTTTGCACGAAAAAGGCTCGAGAAAACAATGCAAGCTAACAAAAAG
>NC_029778.3:6554646-6576882 GCF_000817695.3 Arachis duranensis
AAAAAGGGCATTTATTTTGTTTAAAACCCTTATCCAAAAAGGGCACCAAACAGGTCATTTTGTTTACGGCCTCAAAAGGCCAAGAAGCAAATTGTTCACAACCACCAATGAATAAATAGAAGTTTAAAAAAGGGGGGACCCACAGGCCGGGCCCCCATATAGCCACAAAAATAAAAAAGTCATTTCTTGGACGGAGTAGAGGAATCACCATCACCAGGAGGAACACCACCAGGACCGGGAGGAGGAGCCAAAGAGGAAGTCGGAGCAAGGGTCGAAGAACTCGGAGCATCTTTAGAATGAGGAGGAGACTCTATAATCCTCTGCCCCCGAGTCTTTAGGTCTGACTCGGAAAGGACCTCGGGGGCAGGAGGATCAACAATGGCGCCATTAATCACTACCTTGTCAGGATGTAGTGGAGAAAGATCCAAGTCGGGGGCTATAACCCTGACCTGCTCCAGGAAAATTCTCCAAGACTCCTCGGCGCCATCAGCGATAGAGTCCTCCAAGTCAGCATAAGCATTCCGAGAGTTCAACAGATCCTTCTTCACCTCCACCATATCTTTAAATAGGCTTTGATAGCTCTCCTGGGCTGCCTTCCTCAGATTTACTTCCATGGTGCATTGGGCTCGCAGCTGGCTCTCCTTCTCCCGGAGGACGTCTCTCTCCTTCCTCAACTTATCCCTCTCCTCCTTCAACTCCTCTTGATGCTTTTCAAACAAAAGAAGCCTCTCCTCCAGCTCCGCAACCTTTGAGGTAGTCCCCAAGGAGCTGAGGGGAGTCTTCTCGAAGATATCCAAAAGTTTGCCACAAACTCCCGCCGCCCTAAAGCTCTCCTCGGCCAGAGCGGTAAGGTGGTTCCGAACAGAAGCATCATCCATACTTATAAGAGGATAGATGTTCTTTCGGACGAATGCTTGAGCATCCGCCTTAACACCACCTTCCCAAGAAGGGCCAGACTCTGAAGCCTTGCGCTTCTTCTTCTCCGGCTCGGAAAGTAGTTGGGCAGAAGGGAGTGGTCGAGCCAAACTTGAGGAGGAGATGATAATAGGTTGAGAGGGAGTACCAACATTTCTAGGAGGAGGAGGAGGAGGAGGAGGAGAGACGACCGCCTTGCCACCCCCGGACCTAGTCCGGGACTTTGCCTTAGCTTCCTGGACCCTTTGGTAAGCCTCCTGAGCATTTTTTTTGCCATATCTACAAAAGAAACAACCAAGTCACAAGTCGGTAAAATACAAGTCGGCAAAACACAAGTCGGTAAAATACAAGTCGGTGAAATACAACTCGGAAATAGGAAATGCATGCGCTACCTATGCAAGATTGAACAAAAGTCGACGTCCCCTGAAGGATTTTTCTCGTATCTAAGTATGGGGCCCTCCCCCATGCTTCTCGGAAAAACCCCACAATGGCCGCATCCACCTCGTCTAGGTCATCTAAACCAACCTTTTCACAAGGGGTGGCCGGCAGCCAATAAAGGGGAAAGCGAGGGGAGGAATGCTCGTCCAGAAAAAAGGGGTGCTGACCCTCTACAGCTTGAACTTTGAAGAAGAAATTTTTGAAGTCGTGGAAACTACAGCTTGAACCTTGAAGAAGAAGTTTTTGAAGTCGTGGAAGGATTCGTCAAAAAGGGTGAAAATCCTCCGACCTTGAATGGCTCGGAAGGATACCCATTGTTGTTTGTTATTTAGCCCACTAAAGGGCTTAGTCATATGGAAAAGATAAAAGAAGATTCTCAAGGAAGTCGGGAAGTCCAGAGCGTGGCTTATAAACTGGTAAATCTTCAAGAAACCCCAGGAATTGGGATGGAGTTGAGTAGGGGCAACCTTACAGTGGTGCAAAACGGATATCTCAAAATCTGAGAAAGGAAGAAAAACACCCAAACGGGTGATCATGCATTCATACATAAAGAAAAAGTGAGGGGCCGCCTCATCAACTCTCCCAAAACAGACCCGGTCTTCAGGACCCGGGATTATCAGTTCATATTTGGGCTCGTCCTCATCCGAAGCACAGAGCCTATGATGAGTACGAAGGTGGGTGATGAGCTCAGCGTCAACCAACGGTTCCTCCCCAAGGACCGTATCGTCAACCCACTGAGAAAGAATGTCTACAGAAGCCATTTTTTATATAAAGAAGAAAGTGGCAGAAAACCTACAAAAAGGAAAAAGAAAAAGAAAATCAAAAAATACGGTCACTAAAGAAGAGAGACAATCAAAAAATACGGCCACTAAAGAAGAGAGATTCGAAACTAGAATCTACAGGTCAACCTATCTACTCGCAAAACAAAACATGCAACCATAAAGCATGACATGGAAAAAGCAAAACTAACCTTTATCCGAAAATGGAGGTTGGAGAAGAACAGAAGTTTTCGAACACAAGGATGCAGTATGAACAAGATAAGGAGAAAGTTTGAAAGATTGCAGAAACGGAAAATGGAAAGAGAGGGAAAATATTTATAAGAAGGGCTAAGGGGCATAATGGTAAAAAGCGAGGCAGTCATTAATGAGACTGCACCGTTACCAAAGCCCTCAATCCCTAAATGATCCCTCAACGGACACGACGTTTGAATTGACGTAACTGTCAGAAACCAAAAGTCGCGAAAATCACGTCGGTTCCCAAGATCCGTGTTCTTTCAAACAAGTCGGCTACGCACCCGAGTTGAATACTTGAACCCAAACTTTAAAGAAAATTTGGGCTCAAGTAGGGGCACTGTTCATACCCTGGCCCAATACTAAGGCCATCAACCACGACTTGGTCATAAGGGGTCGGATGCGAGATTGGCTGGCAGAGAAACACTCATTCAAATGAGTAACCGCCCTAAAATCTCTCTAACCGCCTCATAAAGCTGTATCTTAACCTCCCCAAGATAACAGGGACGGTTACCACCCTAAAGATACGGCACTACACCAACGGTGGTTATTGGCTCACCACTATAAATACACTGACACCCCTCAGGTATCTCTAAGTCCAATACTCTCTAAGACCTGCTTACACTCTTGCTAACTTAGGCATCGGAGTGTCTTTGCAGGTACCACCCCCCATTCCCTCGCGAGCACAAGTCGGACGGAGCCTCCCGAGTTGCGGACCTTTCCGGAGTTCTCCTCCATCACACACTTGGGCCGCCAAACGCCATCCGTATTATCAATTTCCGGTTACCTACCGTAACAGAAAGCATCAAATTAATAAATCATAATAAGTTGACAACATGATGCTTTTTATTAAGAATTTTCACATAAAATATAATATAATATGCAAGCAAAGTTCAAAGATCCATAATTTTATGCGATTTAAATCGAAAATAACATAATAAAATTTAAATCTTGTTCACATAAAATGAACTTAACCATGCTAATTTCTTGTAAATCGAAAATAACATTCTAACTCATTTGGCACATAAAATTTGTAAAATGATCCCATATGTATTTAGTTTAGTTTCGATTCTGATCTATTTGAAAATTGTAAATTTTGGTATGCTTGACATTTGAAATTTTGAATGTGTGAGTACTGAGTATATATAATATGGTGAATTCTACCCAACTCTCTCTAAAATAACATGTAAATTGGTTATTATCTTAACTATAGTTGGGTTATTTTGTAATTTATTATTTGAGATGGGTAATTGTATAATTTTTTAAAATATTAAAATTCTACCCCGTAAGCAGCGCTGACTTAGTTGCGATCTACTGCCTCTCACGCAATCTCTTTCTACAGTGCGTCATTCCTTAACGAGTCGTTGAATTCCCATGGCTTGTAACTTTCCCGTTCTTCCCAATATAGCCAGCGCCGACTTTATTGCTATCTCCTGTCCTCTCACTCAATCTCTTTTTTTTTTTTTGCCATGGATCACTCCTTATTAAATTTTTTTCATTAAAAATAATATATGGAATATATATTCATATGTAAAATATAATATAATAAAATAAATCTATTCAGAGTACTTAAAAGTATAATTAAAATCAGAAATATACAAATAGAATAATAAAATTTGTACTCTAAACAAGTAAACATATCTTTTATCATACATAAATTATTTAAAAAAATATAAATTATTAAAATTAATAACACAAATTTAAAATGATAAAATTCAACTTTCTTACAAGTATTTTTTATAATATTTTTATTCTTTTAATTTTTAATTTATTAATATTTTATTATTTAATTAATGATTAAACAAATTTAGTTTTACAAAGGTATGCATCTCCAATATGTCACTGAGCACGCATAAAAAATTAGTTACAGAAGCAGTTAATTGGTCATAAGTCAATTTAAGAACAAATCATCCAAAATTTTTCTTCAAACAAATCTAGAGTTATCATAACAAATCACCCAACGACTGGAACTAGACACTTTCTATGAGTAGGCTGCGCTTTTCAAATGTAGCTTAAAAAATGTGGTTGAATAGGTATTTTTCTTGTAGTGATCCAATCATTTATTCGATATCTCTAACTATTATAAATTTTAAATTTTAAATTTAAGTTGAATTCTATTATTTTTTTGGTTTTTTACCGTATTTCTCAACTTGGTAGCTAATGACTAATCTATCGCGATATTGAGCTTCACTTAAAGGTTTGTTGCTATTATTGTTAGGAACTTAAGATTATATCATCGAATAGACTGAAGATGGAACGAAACAAATAAATCATTTTCAAGGAACCTGGTATAACCACCCTACCTCATGAGGCCTGATATTTCTCATTCCTCATGACGTTCGCCAACACGCATAAATTTAAATATATATATGCGGCATAGGTAGTGAGTTAAAATTATAATCTTTAGTGCTAAAACTTTTTAGCTTTTCCAAACGATATGTTTTGGGTAATTAATTAATTACTGCTATAATTAAATTTCCTTTATTTTATTAATTTATTAAGTTCACTGAATAATAAATTAGCAGAGGAACAATTCTAGATGCATCATTGATGAGTTTGGAAAACTCCAAATTAATATTTGTGATGAACAAACATTATTAAAATATTTAAATTGCAAAATTATTAATTCAATCTTCATTAATCATATGTTAATTAATAATTTTGTTGTGCAGATTTTTGTTAGGCCGAAAATAAAGGAAATCTACAGCAAGCCCAGTGTGATTAAAAATTATTCAGCATTCATACAAATGGCCTTAATCATTGAAGCTGAATTGGTTTGGGCCAGATCTAAATATGCAAGCCCAAATCTATTGTTGGTGTATAACCAACTTGTTTGGTCCGAAACAAAAAGGGGGAGAAGGGACACAATATTGCTTTATTCATTTAATCAAAATCCATTCCCTTGATCATAGTTGCATGCTCCAACGGATATCACTTTTATTCCTTTATGGAATTCAAATTTTATTAAATGGAGTTATTGCAGACCTTGGAACAATGAGAGAGAAATTGATTTGATGGGAATCATTATGATTAATGCTGCACGTTATACCACTCAGGGAAGTAAAAGCAAGCTATTTTCAATTAAATTGTTTAATCACTTTGAATTACTTTTACTTCAGATACTCTCTTCTCTCTCATCTCTTTCTTCTACTTTCTTCGATCATTAACCAGGAAGCCATGGAAGCTACTTGGAGCTACCGAAAGGAAAGGAAAGCAAGCCTAAAGACCATCGAGTTGATGGCACAAAAAAGAAAAAGAAAAGTATGCTGTGGCTGAGATTTTCACCAAATGTGGTTAGATTTGGTGAGGTAATCTCGGATCCTCCATACACAAAAAGAAGAAAGAAGATTCGGCCAGCAAGGAAGATCTTTGTAGGCATGGCTTGTCTCTGATTCTGCTCAACCACCACAGGAAGTAGTTAGAGTGGCGAAGTGATGGAAGAGGCAGAGATTGGAGTAGATGAAGCCATCATCATCATGAAGCATCAAGGGCCAGAAATCCATCTTGGAGAGGAAGCCAAGGATGGAGCGCTCGGATTGATGGAGAGTGATGACCAAGGAAGGACTAGAGGTATTTGCATGTTGGTTTTTGCATGAGTTACCTCTTCTCTCTCTGTGGCCGAACCGGTTTTGTTTTGAAGGAAAAGAAGCTGAGCTTGGGTTTGTGTTTCAACTGTGAAGGCTTCACTTCTCTATAAAAGGGGTGAACAGTCATGGTTTGATTCAAGGAGAAAATTTGAGAGTGCAAGGCACAGAGTTCTCAGAACTACCTGAGCTAACAGATTTCTCTTCTCCTTCAAAGTTTTCTGTTTAATATTTTTCTATTTAATTTTGTCATGTCTTGAGTCTCATGGAAAAGGCAAACGGTGAGGTTTGTATGAAAAAGTCATAGAGCGGAAAAAGGCAGAGAGTGAAAAATTAAAAGAAAAAGCCATAGATGTCTTAGAGTTCCTTTGTACATCTGTGTTGTCTTTCATGATTCTGTGGGAATCCCCTTGTAAGTTGGGTTAGCACTTTACAACTTGTAATCTGGATGATTATAGTGAAATTCCATCATTGTTGTGATGGAGACTGGATGTAGGCTGCACTGCACTTAGCAGCTGAACCAGGATATATCTGGGTGTAATCTTCTCTCTCTTCCTACTTCAATTCTGTTTTTACTGTTTAGATGTAAAATCAAAAATGTCTCGTGTCAAGTGACGAGACAAAATAAAAATGTCTCGTGGCTAGGGACGAGATAAAAACAGAAAAGTTTCCTCTAAGTCCAGCAAGTGTTAGCAAGCGAAAAAGGGGGCTAAGATTCAAGCCCCCTTCTCTTAGCCACTGAAACCATCAATCATCAATCAAAAATTAGTACATGATCACAATTTCTATTCTTAGCCCAAAATATTAATGCCATAGGATAAATCAAATTAATGCTTTAGCCATTCTTATGTAAAACTCTAAGATCAACTAAACCATTAGCTTACCTAACACATTAGCCTTTCTTTCCTCTTGGCTTCCACGGACAGCAATCCCCCCTCCCCCCAAACCATGATTGCACCTCATGGTCAACTAACCAACTAACCTAGTGAAAGCTTAGTCACTAATCCTAAACACATGTGTTGCTTTATCCTTCCCCTTGAGCCACAAAGCATATAACAAAACTCACACTTATCTCGCCTTCGTTCACTTAAACACCTATAAGGCATATCACCTAATCCAGAGAAGAAAAAAGAGAGAATACCAAGAGTGACTCAGTAGAGGAACGGCCAGCATGCAACCTTTTTCAACCTTTCGATTTTCATAGGAGTTTAAGGAACATAGTTATTATCTTCTTCCATCAATCTTTGCTGATTTAGAACCCCCTCATTAGGTAAGCTAGCTTCGATTCTTTTTCCTACATTCAATTCAGTTTCCATCATCATCAAGAAGACCAACCATGTTCTTCCTTCCAGTTTGTGTAACTCAAGAGCATTTTTCCTAACTTCTTTGAACCACCGAACCACCTAGCTCAAGGAGGTGAGCGCTTCATCTTTTCTTTTTCTGTGATCATGGGTTCGGCCTCAAGGCCATAATTATGATGATAAATGAAATTAAATTGTGATGCATTAGGTGTTGTAGCCGAGAAAGTGAACTTAAGAACAAAGCCCTTCGATTTTCGACACCAACAAGTAAGGGTTAGGATAATTAGATTGTTATTTTTGTGGCTGTGCCTGTGATGAGAATTGATGTAGTATTATATGCTTGACTGATGATAAATATTGTTCAAGTATGTGTTTGAATGATGGATAGGGTATATGAATTGTTATGTTTGGTATAATGCTGAAAGGTGAAAGGTTGACTTTGTTTAGGTACTTGAAATTGTGAAAATTGTCGAGTTTGGGTTTTTGGGTTATGTTGGCTGTGAAAGCAACCCTAGATAACTGAAGGAAGGTTGGAAATGTGATTTTGGAAGGGATATAAGTTCAAATGTGAGTTATGGTATGTAAAGTTGAAAAAGTCCAAGATAGAATTTTCTGCATAATTGATAGTGGAATAAACCAGTTTCTGGGAGCAGATCAGGCCTTATTTTTTAATGAAATTATTTTTTCATGAAACTTTAATGTGTTATGAGCGTCTCATAAAAAATTCAGAATTTATTGATGAGTGATTTGGAAGGAACGAATTTTTAAAGATTGATGGATTCTGCAAAAAATTCTGTTTCTCTGCTGCAGAAGCACCAACTTCTAACCCACTTAATTTATAATTCTGATAAGCTTTTGAGCTGAAACCAACGACAGTTTCAAGCCTTATGTGTCCAAAATTGTTATTTTAAACTTTGTGTCAAAACTATTTTTAACCAATTAGATATGTTGCAAAAAGTGTAAGTTGCTTGCTGAATTTTGAAAACAGATTTTTAAAAAGCAGGGCTGTATTCCTAACCTCATAACTTTTTCATATGATATGGTAATAGTCTGAAATTTAATTTTCTGGAAAGCTGGAAGAGTCTTGTTTAAGTACATGAATTTTAAAAGACAATGGGTGAGAACTGAATTTTTAGCAAATTTAACAAATTTACTGCTCGCTGCTATTTTTCTGCAATGATAGCAGAATTTTGAAAGATTTGTACAAGTTTCAATTATAGTCGGAATGCCCCAGAACCAAGTTTTATTTTCTAAAACCGTGATTTTACAATAATTAAGGGGATTAAAGAGAGTATAATGACCAATTAAGAATGTCTACCTGGCAAATTGTTAAGGAAAGTTTGAACATTGTTAAAGTTGAGGGAACCCGTAAGGGTGGTTTTAGTGCTATTTTAGGGGAGATTATGTCCGAATTTCTGTAAAAGTTCAGGGGCTTAGTTAAATGAAAATGTGTAAGTTGTCCCCAAGAAGGTTTAAGGTTAATGGGTGATGTGGAGGTATGTATAATTAAGCGGTGGTGCGGAGGTATATATAGTTAGGCGGTGATGCGGAGGTATGTTTTATAGTGTTGGTGATGTGGAGGCATGATAAAGAGAAAGAAAATGAGAAACCATATATGAAAGAGATAATTGAAACGAATAATAAATTATGAAAAGTGTATATTGAATGGCCTTGTGCCAAACTGCTAATGCGAAAGTGTCCGCCTAACGGATAGCCTGAGATTACTAATGCAAGTATGTTCGCCTAACTAATAACACTGTTTCTAACTGTAATGCACATTAATATGTTATTATGATGAGGCCTAACTGACACGGTAACCGTGATGCCAAGGGGTCTAACCGACACAGTTAAGAAACTATATTCGGGGTTCACTTCGAGTAACGTCGGGTTACGGGTAGACAACCGACGCATGAGCTCATGACTTGCACTAGGATCAGGCATGCATCATCTTGTTTGCATATATGAATTTTCTATGAATTATTTATTGCCCTTTCCTAATTGTCTATACTATTTACTTGCTGTATGTATATTTGTTCCCGGTGCTTTTGTATTTGTTCTTTTTCTGTTTCACGACAACTTAGAGACAAAGACCTTAGGCCCCTTTTTACCTTACTGAGAACTCTAGGTTCTCACCCTTCTTTTCTTTCTTTCTCCTCCCTCTCCAGATGGGTCCAACAGAGGAGCTCTTTGAGTTTCGTTCTATCCTGAGCTGGCGCGCGACGGAGTCTTCATATGGAGCATGCTTTGGATCACTTTCTTGGACGATGTTCGGAGATCACTCCAGAGTTAGTCGCAGTGAATCTTTTGCTCCTTTTTTATGATTTTTGTTGAGTTTGAAAAACTTCAATTCATTATGATGATCAAACATTATCAAAATAATAATTAGAAATTATTAAATTGATTTTTGCTTCAAAATTGTTTAATTAATAATTTCTATGTTACATGCAGATTTTTTATCTTTGGGCATAAAGAAATTTGGAGCCTAAAAATGTTGGCAAAATATTTAGCCTTTGGTATAAAATGTTTTTTAAAAATAGTGGCTGAAATACTCTTATGTTAATTGGGCCAGGATAACAATGAGTAAGCCCAAAACTTTCAAATTGAAAGACCAACAAAGCTTGGTCCGAATTGAAGGAAGAAAGAATGAAATTGGAGCTTGATTGAGTTCAGTTACCTAACCTCACTAAGGAATGGAATTCAAATTCATTTAACTTGATTTAATGCCTTGGTAACTGGAAAGAGAAAGTTGAAATTGATTTGATGCCTTTTATTACTCTCACACGTTTCTAAGCATGGGGAGTGGGGAATTAACTCTTTTTAATTTCATTCATCAATTCCATTGAAATCTTTTCACTCTTCTCTCTCTAGTTCTCGGTCATGTCACAGGAAAGAAGAAGAAGTAAGTTATCAGAGGAGAAGTACAGTAGTAGAGAAGCTAGGAAGAAGCAAGAGGCCAAGGTGATGATGGCTCTTGCAAAAAGAAGATCTACAGAATGACGTGGCTGAGATCTTTACCACTAATGGTAGGATGTGGTGAAGAAGCCTTAAGATCACCATGCCTAAAATGGTAGAAGCTCCAATTCGATCAGAGAAGAAGATCCCTGGGGTATGCATGGCTAGTCTCTACTTTTTGTTTATCCATCACAGAAGGTAGCTACTGTAGCTACGTAGAGAAAGAAGCAGAAGTGGAGCAGATGGAGCTGTCAATGGTCAAGTATTCATCAAGGGTCAGAAATTCTTCTTGGGGACCAAGTCAAGATGGAAGGCTCAGATTGATGAAGATTGATGAGAAGGGATGAGAGAGAGGTAATTGCATGTTGGTTTTGCTTTCGGTTCCTTCTCTATTCTCTCTATCTGAACCGGTTTTTGTGTTTGAAGAAGAAGAAGTTAGCTCGATTGGACCGGTTTCAACTTTGGAAGCTTTCCCTTCTATAATAAGGGTGAACGGCCAAGGCTTGAAGCAAGGAGAGAAAGCACAGAGTTCTCATAGCTACCCAAGCTAACAGAAGTTCTTCTCCTTCAATGTGTTTCATTTTGTATTTTCTTTAGTTTTGTCTGTCTTCAGTCTCATGGTGAAAAAGGCAAACAGTGTGAGGTTTGTAAGAAAAAGCCAGTGAGCGGAAAAAGACAGAGGATACAAAATTAAAGAAAAAGCCAGAGATGTCTTAGAGGTCCTTTGTACATCTGTGTTGTATATCATGATTATGTGAGAATTCTGAACTTAGGTTAGCACTTAGTAGTTGAAAGCTTGGCAGGTGACCAAGTCAAGTTCAGGATTAGGGATAGATTCTGAACTTGTCCCGGATAGGAAGGATAGTTCCTAGGGAGAATTGGTGTATGTAATCAAAGATGATTATAGTGAAATTTTATCATTGTTGTGATGGAGACTGGATGTAGGCTGCATTGCACTTGGCAGATGAACCAGGATACTTCTTGGTGTGATTCTCTCTCTCTCTCTTCTACTCCATTTCTAGTTTTGTTGCATAGGAGACAAAATTGAAAAATATCTCCTGTCTAGTTACGAGATAAAATGAAAATGTCTCTTGACTAGGCATGAGATAAAAATAAGAAAAATCTCCTAAAGCTATTTCAAAAGGCAGAAAGTAACACACAGCAAAAAGGGGCTAAGATTCAATCCACCATTCTCTTAACCACTGATTACCATCAATCTTAATTAGTATTACTTTCCCCTCGCTTTGGTAGTACTTTTAGAGGGGTAAGACATCTTAGTAGTTCGGTTCCAGTTTAGGAAACCCATGTGAGGGTTGTGACTGACTTCTTCTTTTGTATCTGTACATATAACTTGGTGTGATACTCGGTTTATGATAGACGGCACGTATCCTTAAACTTAACTCATGTGTATATTTGTATATATATTTATATTTGTTATTTTCTGTTGGAGTAAAGTATCGTTTTTGTCCCCAACGTTTGGGGTAAATTCTATTTATATCCCTAACATTTAAATCATCCTATTTGTATCTTTAACGTTTATAAAAGTGATTCAATGTTATCTTACTATCAATTATACTAACAAATCAGATTATATTTTTCAATTATTTTCAGTTGGATGTATTCATTCTCAATTAGGTCTCACTTGGATGTGTTTGATTTTAATATTATACCCACTATTTGTGTTTAGATTCAATTATGTCCCTAGAAAGTGAATTATGTAAATGTTGTAGTAATTAGTTTCAACTTTTGATGAGCTATTTTTCGGAGTAGATCATCGATTCTATTCCAGATATTTGTATTCTAACTTCAAAAAGAGATTTTTAAAACTCAAACTAAAGCGTTTATGATGTGTAATTGACAGCAGGATAACATTAAATCACTTTTACAAACGTTAGGGATACAAATAGGACGATTTAAACGTTAGGGACACAAATACGATTTACCCTAAACGTTAGGGACAAAAACGATACTTTACTCTTTTCTGTTGACATATGTTTTTCTTACATCACAACTTTAAAGAAACTAACCTTGTGAGTAACTAAACGCTAATCCACGAATAATAGTTTATTCATGATTAAACCGATAAAGACTTTTATTAATATTTGTTTACAAAATCTAAGTCTAGAGCTAAGTGGACTCGCACGACAAGTAATACTTGAACATTTGACATTGGTCATGACGTATCAAAAGTTGAGGTGTTACACCTGGAATGATGGAATGGAAACTAAGATCAACTACAATTGAGTGTTTTAAATTTTATTTTGTATTGAAAATAATTGATAAAATGAGACCGTTTTCAATATCAAAAAACATTTATTTTGATAGAAAATATATTAAATTTTGTTTTATTATATAAAATTTAAATTAAATTAAAACTAAATATTAGAGTGACAAATTTTATAGTAGTCTTTTAATAATTATTTATTACATAGGATTTCACAAATATTATTGTGATATTTTATAAAACTCAAAGATGGAGATGCTCTTAATATTTTCAAATGAAGAAAAGTCATCAAACTTGAGTGATACGGAATTACGGAGAATTGAAGTCGTCCCTAGTCTTCCTCAATGGAAAAAAAGAGACCAACTTGTTTTCCTGAGATTTTTTTTGACATAAACAATTAAATAATTATTTCTCCTTAAAGGCATAGTGTCCTAAAGAGACCATTTTCTTTTGTGACGAGTAAAATCAACAATTTTTTAAAAGCATATGGTGACAAATATGCCCAACACAATATAATTAGATTTTATAATATGGTTTTATAAGATTGACGATATTTAAAATAGTGTTGTTAAAGTTAAAATTATATATTTTTTATTTTTGCAATATTTTTATTTTTACTTTTTTAATTAGAAAGTATTGTCACTGCATGTAATAACAGTGAAAACTGAAAAGTGAATATTAGAGATGGAATGTATAGTATCCAGATTTATTGGGTATGTTTTATATAACAAAAAATAATAAGTTTTGATAGATGTCAAAGATAATAAAATTCCTTTTTCTTTTCGAATAAGGTAAAAATATTATCAATGAGTTATAAATCAAATGACATAGTTTTTTCATATTCATCTAAGAGATTGTATCTTCGAGTTTTTCTATCTTTGGTTAAAAAAAAAAAGGCAAAAAAGACTTTCATGCCAGTGAAACTTTAATTTTATTAAAATTTTAATAATTCCATTTCTTTTGTTGCAATTCAGCCTTCTATATGTATCTTAAAATATTAAGTTTAAAGACCTAAAAAGTAGCACAATATCATTTCTTTTTATCTCACCAGTGAACCAAAATTTTCCAAAATGCTCCCAACATGCTAGATTTATCTGTGCCTACTCACACTGCTTTAATTTATCTCAGAAACTCTCAACCTTAACCTTGTTTTGCTTCTTTATTTATCAGCTGTAGCCTTATAGTTAATTATTGCATATAGATTGTTCATCAGTTGCAGATTCAAAATATTCAGAGAAGGAAATGCTACCAGACAAGTTGTGTGAGACAGAACAATGCTTTGAAGGATATTATAATGTCATATATAATAATTGAAATTAACTTGGTCAATGCAACATGAAACTAATAAAGAACCCTGAAAGAATATTATAATGTCATATATAATCTCATTGTGTCTTCAATCAAAGTACATCCCTTTTCTACACATAGCCCAATTTCATTTCACAATATCCTCTTATCAAATGCGATAAGATGTAGATTAATATCTTTTTTCGAAGTGCTTAGATTATATTAGATTGATTTAAATTTCAATATAATTAATATTAAATAAAACCACACAAAATGAGTTACAAAAATTAAGCTGACAATATACATGATCCATTTTATAAAGAATATACACATGAAAGATAATACATGACCCATCCATGGTCCATTAATTAATAGAAATTACATATTTTATTCCACCAACAGAGAAACTAACATCATTACAGAAAAATATTAAAAGAAAAAAGCAAAACACATGAAGCTAACAACAGTAGTCTCCTACAGTTTACATGGCCTCTCCTGAGCTTGCTTTGTTAAGTATAACCACAAAGAAGTCTGGCAAGCCATAAGGGTTTTGCAGTTTTGATAAACAACCTTCCAAGGAACATCCCAAATACCACTCCACATGCATATCCCACTGCTACTGACTTCCACCCAAATAATGATTCTTTTGCCTCAGCAAACACTGAAGGTGGTTGTTCTTCTTCATTGCTGCATGATTTTGACAAAGGGAATCCACAAAGCATTGGGTTTCCTCTGTAGGAATCATTTTGAAATGTATTGAACTGTTCTCCTGTTGGTATCATTCCCTTCAACTGATTTTCAGAAAGGTTCAAGACAGCCAGGAAATTCAAATTGGTCAAAGCCATAGGAATCTCACCTTTCAGTTGGTTCCATGAGAGGTCTAACCATTCCAAACTTGTCAAATTTCCCAGTGTTATTGGAATCATACCACTGATTTTATTGTGAGAAAGGTTAAGCCCTATGAGAGAACTTAATTCTCCAATGACATGTGGGATTTCTCCTTCAAACATGTTATTTGACAAGTCTATAGTTGTAAAAGTGGTTAATATTCTCACTAGCTCTATGAACTGACCTTTGATACTAACCACTACAGAATCATTGTACAACCTACTGAAGCTGCTACGCATGTATGACAAGCCACGAGGATGATGAGTATTATCACTCAGATCCTTCATTCCTTGAAAATTCCCAAAGAACGAGGTTGGCAAAGGGCCGCTGAATTTGTTGTTGGAAACATCAAATATTCTCAACTTTGGGAATGGATGTTTGGCACCGAAACTAGTGATGGTACCATGAAACTTATTTGCTCTTAAACTGAGTACTTGTAACTCCTGAAGACCTTCTAGCCAACTAGGAAACACATCCTCTATGTTATTCTCTGCAAGATCCAAAACTTCCAACAATGTGCAGTTAGACAAAGACCTTGGTAACGAACCCTCCAGTTGGTTGTTGTTCAACTTTATTGTTTGAAAAATGTTGTCTTGAGAAAAATTTGTAGGTATGTTTCCATGAAGGTTGTTCACTTGAAGATCCAAAATCGTGAGATCAGGAAATGCTCCCAAGCATTGTGGAATCACGCCAGACAAGTGGTTGTGAGACAAGATGAGTGCATCGAGGAAGGTTGCATTGCAAAACATTGAAGGAATGGTGCCAGACAAGTGATTGTGAGACAAGATGAGTTCTGTACTGAGGGACAATGTTGAAGGAATGACTCCTGTGAAGTTGTTGTTTGAAACTGAAAAGTAATAGGTGCCATTTCGTGGAATTGGAAGATCTCCTTGCAGCTGATTGAAACTGAGGTCAATAAAGTTCATGCTCTTCCATGTGTGTAAGAGATTATCACTAAACCAATTGGGAATCTTTCCATGGATTTTATTGTTAGAAAGATCTAAACCTCTTAGATTCTGTAGTTTAGTTAAGAACGGAGGAAAGACAGAAATACTACAAGAAGAGAGAGTTAAATATTCAAGTTGCGGTAAGACGTAGTCGACGCTACTATTAATATCAACAGAAAGAAATTCATTGTTAGAAAGATCTAAACCTTTTAGACTTTGTAGTTTAGTTAGGAATGGAAGAAAGACAATAATATTACAAGAAGAGAAATATAATCTTTCAAGTTTGGGTAAGACATAGTCGACGCTACTATTAATATCAACAGAAAGAAATTTATTGTTAGAAAGATCTAAACTTTTTAGATTTTGTAGTTTAGCTAGGAATGGAAGAAAGACAGTAATATTACAAGAAGAGAAATATAAACTGTCAAGTTTGGGTAAGACATAGTCAACTCTACTATTAATATCAGCAGAAAGAAATTTATTGTTAGAAAAATCAAGAAAATTTAAAATTTTCAATTTTGAAAAATGAAAAAAGTCGACAAGACCACTCAAGTCATTTGATGACATATCCAACTGAGTAAGATTTTTTAGAAATTCAAAGATCGAATTTGAAAAATCACCTTGAAATTTGTTATCAGAGAGATATAAATATTCCAATGAATAAGTGAAGAATTTGCTAATTGGCCCTGTGAACTGGTTCATGCTAAGATCTAGTATTATCAATGAAGACAAAGAATAGCACCAGTCTGGAATTGTCCCATTTATAAGGTTATTAGACAAATATAGTGTTTCTAGTTTTGAAAATGTGGCATTTTTGCTTGGAATTGGGCCGATTAGTTGATTAGAAGACATATCTAAGTAAGAAAGTTGAGTTAGATCAAATAATGATGATGGCAGTTGGCCTCCTAGACTGTTAGAAGAAAGATCCAAATAATCCAATTTAGTGAAGTTGTCGAACACATCTGGGATGTGACCACTAAATGTATTATGACTAAGATCTAAGAAGGTGAGATGTTTGAGGTTTGAAAGCAAAGATGGAATCTCACCATGAAGTCCATTTTTTGAAAGGTCCAATGAGTTAGTTGAGTGAGGTTCCACAAAGACACAGGAATTAATCCATCAAATTGGCAAGAGTCTAGCCATAGTTGGTTAAGAGACTTCAAATGGGAAATGGAATCAGGTATTTCTCCCGAGAAAGCTGTCAAAGAGAGGTCCAAGATCCTTAGAGGAGTGCTCCAATTGGACTTTGGAAGTTCAACCTTCAGTTCTTCATTGCCAAACAAACTTAGTTCTTCAAGATTAGTTAAACCAAGTATACCAGTTGGAAATTTTCCATGCAATCTAGTCACATCAAGACTCAGAATCAACAAAGAGGATGACAAACTCATCAACAAAGACAATGAAGTTTCTCTGACAGAAGACATGTCTACCTCATCTAGAACTAGCTCTTTCAAGTTAGTGGTGTTACCAATGAGTTTGCTCCATGTGGATTCATCAAGTCTCAGTTCATTATACGAGAGATCAAGTGAGAGTAATTTAGACAAGTGTGAGATTGTGGACGGAATATCACTGCCAAATGATGAGGATGATAGATTGAGATGGGTGAGACTCACAAGATTACCAATTCCAGGATATATTGGAGAATTGGAGAAGTTATTGAAGGCAAGGTTGATTTGTTGAAGATGCGTCAGATGGAACAGTGTGCTGTTCGGATGAAACTCACCTTCAAGCATGCTGCAACTCAGGTCAAGGCCAATCACGTGCCCTGATGTGGTATCGCACGTGACCCCATCCCACTCGCAACAATCAGTATTGTTGTTCCAGGATACTGTCTTGGGATAAGATGAACCATAAATCCCCATCACCTCACTCCACCACGAGTCTTTGTACAATGAAGGGTTGATGGAAAATGAGTTCTTGAATTGGAGCAGGTTTGAGTTGTCATGGTGGTTGCATAGTGGCATCATCACCGATGAGCAAGTGGAGGATGGAGTATGAAGGAGAAGAAGAAGCAACAAGAGAGTAAAACACCTCATCATTATGATGTCACAATAATAATCTTTAGATTTTTAATGTATTGAGTGTAGTGCATGGCATCGAATGCAAGTCATGAATGCAAATTTATATAGATAAGCCTCTGCGTATGGAATATGATTCAAACTTAGTTTGATAGTGTAGTGTGTGGTACTGGCTATTCGCATTTTTCCACAACATTTTTCTACAACCTCATCGCATTATTCCATGCATAAAAATAATACGTTTAACTAATTGCTGTCATAATCCTCATTATTAGATACTATTTTAATGACTTCTTTATTTCTTTCAGCGTGTATACTATACGCTTATAGCACACAATGCAAGCTGAATTATATAAAATTGTCTAGTTAAATAATTATATATGACAACACTGCATAAAATTAAAATAGAGTTGTAAGTAAAATTTCCGTCCTTCCTCAAAGTTCAGTATTTTCTATCTTAAATATGCCTCTGTATATAAGTTAATTCTTACATAAAAATAATAAGGCTATACATATGTGATGTATATAAAAAATGGTATAAGATTAAAATCTATCATTGTCTCTCTGTCTCTTATATTCTTGTTTAGTGACATTAGTATTATTAAAAATTGAAATCCATTCATTATAAGACTATTATATATAGAGAAAGTGAAACCCAGCCATTGTCGAATGGACAGTTGGAACGAATTAATAACAAATAAATCTTTTTCTGGAATGAGCTTGACTAATGATGGCTTTAAAAAATAATTTAATTTATATTGGGTTTCTATTAATTGTAAGGGATCAAGTGATTAACTTGGATCTTTGATGTATAGAACTAGGTTACTATATATTTATCTTACGGGCATACATGATCTATATTTCAAGATCATGTGTAAATTTTGTTATGCATGATCTATGATGTATTTGTAAGCTAAAACACAGGGTAATAATTATGAAGCTAAACACAAATTATATCATACACTTTAGTCCATAAACAGAGAAGTTCACATTGCAGAACATGAAGCTAAGTCATCATATTCTTCTATGATTTAAGTCCACAAGGGTTTCTTTCCCTGTCAAGATAAGCCAAATAAAATGCCAAATAGTAATTGGAGCTAGCATGAAAGAGCTCTCATACTTTGATTTGAAATATTTGTTTGATTCGATAGTATATTATTCTGAACACTGATTTTCCACAAAGCGCGTTGAATAACAAGAAGGTATGTCAGAATCTGGGAAATAAAGTTGCATGGCATGGACTACGGAGAATGAAGAAGCAACAAGCTAATTAAGAGGGATAACCAATGCAAAATAATATTTTTATTTTTAATCTTCTTCAATTCCTTTCAAATTTTCTATCACACTTATCTTAATCAAAGATAAATTATACTTTTTATCCCTAAGATTTACTATTTTTTTAAAAATATTTATAACATTTAGTTTTATTCAATTTTGTCCTTATCATTTTGAGCTAAGTCATCATATTCTTCTATGATTGACTTGCATGGCTACATATAGAAGTCTGGCAAGCTAGACCACAAGGGTTTCTTTCCAGTCAAGATAAGCCAAATAAAATGCCAAATAGTACCTGGAGCTAGCATATAAGAGCTCTCATATATTGATTTGAAATATTTGTTTGATTCGATAGTATATTATTTTGGACACTGATTTTCCACAAAGCACGTTGGATAACAAGTTAGTGTCATAATCAGGGAAAGTTGCATGATATGGACTACGGAGAATGAAGAAGCAACAAGCTAATTAAGAGGGATAACCAATGCAAAATATTTTTATTTTTAATCTTCTTCAATTCCTTTCAAATTTTCTATGGCACTTATCTTAATTAAAGGTAAATTATGTTTTTTGTCTTTGAGATTTACTAATTTTTTTGAATATCTATAACATTTAGTTTTATTTAATTTTATTCTTATCATTTTTTATTCGTATCAAAATTATCTTTAAACGTTAATTTCATGTAAAATTTTAGGAACAAAATTAAAAATTTTTAAAAATATTTTTGATACAAATTAAAAATATTAAAGATAAAATTAAATGAATAAAATTAAATTAAATAAAATTAAATGTTAGAAATATTTAAAAAAAATGCTAGAAGATAATTAGAATTTATGATTTTTGAGCATTATTTAGTCATTAATATTTAAAAATATGGAATAAAATTTGTTGTTATATTACTAAAGAATTAGACTAAAAAAATTGAATTGATAACAAAATAATACTAAAAAATAATAAATTTGAATGAACCTAACATTTCTCTTTTAAAAAAATATTACAAATATAAAAAATAAAAAATATATTTTATTCCTTAATTAAAGTAACAAATCTTTTTCATGGATGCTCAACAAGGGAGAGTTGGACCACCAATATAACATGCCAATTGAACAGAATCTTCAGACTTAGCACTAAGAAGAGTTGAAATAGTCCAACCCTTCCTCACCATTTAATTAAAATTTATAATCATATTTTCTGTAATTAAAATTCATACCACAATGAAGAAGAAGAATTGGTTTAAGAATAATCATGCATATAGTGTCATATATAATAATCTGACGGTGTTTTCAATCAAAGTGTCATTTAACTAAAAGTTTAAAATTATATATATCATATTAATTGAGAATTAGTTATATTCACAGTCGAATTTCATTTTATATATGTTACCAAATGCAATAAGATGTAGACGAACGTTTTTCTTAAAAGTGTTCGTTCTGATTATTTTAAATTGATTTAAAATTCAAACTACATGAAATGAAAGTATAATATGCGAGCAAAGTTCAAAAATCCATAATTTTATGCGATTTAAATCGAAAATAACATAATAAAATTTAAATCTAGTTCACATAAAATGAACTTAAGCCATAATAATTTCTTGTAAATCGAAAATAACATTCTAACCCATTTGGCACATAAAATTTGTAAAATGATCCCGTATGTATTTAATTTAGTTTCGATTCTATTCGAAAATTGTAAATCTTGGTATGCTTGACATTTGAAATTTTGAATGTGTGAGTATAGATAATATATTCTCTAATACATCAGTAAGCTATATAATAACTCAAGCAAGCTATGACAAATTTATTTTAAATCAAAACAAAAGCAACAGATCAATAATAGGTTTTTTTATCTTTAATTCACAAGTTAAAATAATAGATGACTCGTGTATAGTCTATTCAATATTCATTGATAAAAATGGCGTATTTTGGATGAGGGATCTTGCATTATAGAGTGCATGCTAAAATCGTTTTTACAAAATGTTTAAAATTAACTTAATCAATGCTGCATGAAACTTAAGAACACTGAAAGAATATTTTAATGTCATATATAATCTTACCGTGTCTTCAATCAAAGATTCAAAATGTCATCCCTACTGATAATCTGAAATTATATATATCACATAAATGGAGATTACTTCTTTATACAACCCAATTTAATTTCATAATATTTTCTTTATCAAATGCGATAAGATGTAGACTAACATCTTTTTTTGGAAGTGCGTGCTTACATTATTTTTTGATTCATTTAAATTTCAATATAACCATTGAGCTCTGAATTCCATGACAAACTTAGATAATCCAAGTATGGCAGTTGGAAAATTTCTCTCCAACTCAGTCCCTTCAAGACTCAAGGAGTATATGCATGTGTGTGTGTGGTGCATGGCATCCAATGCAAGTGATGAATACAAATTCATAGAGAGTATCCCATGGAATTATAATATGCTTCAATTTTCATCAAATTCAAGAGAGTTAGAACAACCCTTTATCTAAAAGCTAAGTCATTATCCGTCCGAAGCACACAATCAAAGTCGGTAAGATTATGATCCTAAAAGATGTTAGCATCGCAATTAACTTTTACCATGTTTGTAGGGGGAGCATCCCAAACAAGAATTAAAATCTTTCTTGGCAGTTTAGAGCGCCACAACCTATTCCTATTAACATTATTATCCCAATTAACATGCACTAAAAATTATTAGTAAATATTTAAATTGATTTTAAAAAAATTTACATACAAAATTTTAATTATGTTTTTAAAAATATAAATTTCGAATAAATTAGTCTCTAAAAAATAAAAATTACTAAATAAGTCTTCAAGAGTTGTAGATATTTGACACCGTTTTATTCTCTGTCAATTTCTGACGTAAAAATTAATGAAATTGTTTATATGTAGCGTTAACTTTGATTGACATGTCTCTCTATGTTCCATTGAAATGATCTCAAATGTTAGAAACAATTTAGTCCTCCAATTTGATTGAATTATATCAACACACAAATCCTAATTGTCTAAATTCCCCAATTGAGCATCTTCAAATTAAAGTCAGTGTCTTTTAAATTCTATAGCAACACATGATGGAAAGAAGTGAAAGGATTGTTAGAGGTGATTCAACACATAAGAGAGCATTCAGCAACAAAATTGCTTCCAAAAGTAACGGTCAATTATATACAACAATATACGAATTTAGAATAGTAAAGAATTCAAATAAGTTATTTTTTGGGTGTCCAACTATAAGGTAATTGATTTGTTTGTGCTTTATTGCTTGAAAACAAGAAAAATGTTTGGAATTGAAATTTTTTTTTCATCTTTGTGCAGAATAATTTGTCATATTGTAAATTCTTCAAATGACTGGATGAAACTATTGGTGATGATGATGTTCAAAGTGTAAGAAAGGCTTGAAGTTTAG
>NC_029778.3:6576922-6591088 GCF_000817695.3 Arachis duranensis
GAAGAGACTTGTAAGAAGAATGATTCAATAAATTTGTTGGTAGTAGATGCACGAATTTTGTGTATTTTATGGTTGGGTTTATGATTGCAATTACTATCACTGTTTTGTTCAGCGACTTTGGGTGAAGGTGATTTTGTAGCTTTAGCATGAATGAAGTATTATAGGTAGTGTTTAAACCTGAGACTACACATATATTGGGACCACAAAGATTGGATTTGACAAAAAAAAAAAAAACTCAAAGTGCCAACAACAGTATTTGTCATTTATCTCAGAAAATACTTGGACCACCAATGACCTTCTTTTTGTTGCCACACAATTGCTGACGAGTTTAGCTAGGGTTTATTGTAAATAAAAGGAATTTTTTTGATGATTTACTAGAAAACACACAATATAAGAGAGCTTCCAATAATTTTTAATGACATCCTCCCAATGCTAAGCTAGTTAAAACGGGACACGTCAGTTTATATAACTGGATAGATAAATATATTGATTCCGTTTCACAAGGTCAATTGACAAAAAGATGTAGAGTCTAAGATTTGAAATTTTGAGAACTTATATAATAGACTTTTTTTAGTGATTACTTACGTAACAGTTTTAAGTGTTTGTTTAAGTGTTATTAAATTGATAAAAAAAATTTAATAAAAAAATATTTTTTATTTTTTAATGTATTTGATAAATTTTTAATAATAAAAATAAAAATATTAAAATAATAAAAGAAAATTGTAAGAAATTATTATTTATATCTTTTTTTAAAAGATCTTTTTTTAAAAAAAATAATTTTTACATAATAAATGAACAAAAAAATATTTTTATCTTATTTTATCCAAATATAATTGATAAATAAAAAAATTTTTCATAAAAGATATCTAAACATAAAATTACTTTTACTTTCGTAAAATTTTTTTTTACGAAAATGACATCCAAACAATCTCTTAATCCTTAAGAATTAATTTATCTGAAGTTAAAAGTCTGATAATTTAATTGTCATTCGATTCAAGTATTTAAGATGCACAAACTAATTGCAAGTATAAAAAATACTTGGCTTTTATATTAGAGAAAATTGTTATAAATAATTATTTATTATACCTTATATATTATGTTCTTCTTATGTATTTCTATTATAATTAATTCACTACTAGAAAATTAGTTATTACAGACGGATATTTCCGACGGATTTTATCCCACTGAAATACAGACGAAATTTCAGAAGGATTTTTTTGTCGGAGAACAAAAAAAATAGATTAGCATAAATTACAGACAGAAAAGAAAATCCGTCTATAATTCCGTCGAAAAAATTAATTTTTTTTCCGTGAAATGGTTACAGACGAATTTTCCGTCTGTAATTAAGTAGACAAGATGCGCATTTTATTAAATTATTACAGACGGAAAATCCGTCTGTAATTTAAATGAAATCCATGGGAAACATTGAAAACCCTAGTTTACCAAATTCACACCATTGATTACTCGCCATTCACACCATTCACTTGCCATTCTGTAATTTAAAGGAAATCCATCGGAAATATTGAAAACCCTAGTTGAAGATTAACTCTATTCACCAGCCATTCACACCTAGTTACTCGCCATTCACTCCATTCACTCGCCATTCACTTCGCCCTGCACCCTGCCGCCCACAGCCACCGCAGTCTCTGCCGCTACTGCAGCCACGCAGCCCCCGCATCAGCCCTCGCAGCTCCCCGCAACCCCCACAGCCTCGCAGCCCCTCAGCGGCACAGCCACCGCAGCCCCTACACAGACACAGCCTCCACCGCCACCGTAGAAGATCCGTTGAAGATGTGACAGCCTCCATCACTTTTTCACGTTTTCTTTGGATTACTCCCTGCCTTCTCTCTCTGTTGAAGATGTGACATCCTCTGCTGTCGCCGCCGCTGCGGCTCGCGTAGCATGAGCTATCTCCGTCGCCCTCATCGCGTTTGCTCCCTTCGTTGCCATCGTCGTACGAGCTCTCTCCGCTGTGCTCTGGTCTTACGAGCTCCTTCCGCGCCGCTCTCGTCACTACTTCTTCTCTCCTCGCCGGAGGTTTGTCATCATCTCTTTTCGTCGCCGTTAGTTTAGGTAGGCCTCCGCCTCCTTCTCGTCCATATCCCTAACCCCTTCCATTGTGATTCTATATATTCTGATTTCATTATCCCTAGCCCTAGCCCTGTCCCTTCCTTGTCACGATTATGAATCTAGGTTTTCATTCTTTTTTTTTATTATTCATTGTTTTGATTCTCATGCATTTCTTCAGGAGAAGGTTACGAACCCGTACAAATCCAGAGGAAGAAGAGGATCCTGAAGCAGAGGTTGAAGGTTCCACCAGCTTTGAACCAGTTCACCAAGACCCTTGACAAGAACCTAGGTGCGTAAATAATTATCTCCATTTTGTTTCATTTGCCTTGTTTTATGTTTGTGTAATGCTTCAAGTGTAGTAATATTTTCCTCTTATTTATTTAGAAATTTTTTATGTTAATCATAGCTTTTATTGGATACCTTGCTATTTAGAAAATTGTTGTTTCATGAATTGGACAAGGCCTTGTAATTATTCTGACTTACTGCTTTGCATAATTATTGTGTCTTATCTATTTACATCTTAAAACATTAGATTTTGTGAGCATGATTACTTTTGCTTAATTCACTATCAATTCTTCTATTCCTTCTAAGAGAACTGAATTGAGATATTGCATTATCTTGCTGCAGGCAGGAGGTCTTGTTTTTAGATAATGAGATTGCCTTCAATGAGGTTATCATTGAAGAAAGAGAGCAAGGCATTCAAGAAATTTAGCAGCAAATTGGTGACGTAAATGAAATTTTTAAAGATCTTGCTGTGCTTGTGCATGAACAGGGAGCTATGATTGGTAACTTTCACCTCTATTCTAATTGAGTACATCTTTGTCTTAATCCCAAGTTTTTTATTTGTCCAGAACTTCTCATCTGATCTGATGCCAAGAATTTATATTTTTTTAGATGATATTGGGTCCAACATTGAGCAGTCTTATGCAGCAACTGCACAAGCAAGATCGCAACTTGCTAAAGCTTCAAAGACTCAAAGATCAAATTCTTCTTTGGTAATATACATTGTGTAATATTTGCTTTAAGATTTCACCTCTCACGTGTTGTTTTAGATGTTGGGTGTGGGAGCCGTGCTTCCTTGTTGTTCTTCTTCTTCTTCTGAGCTCAACCCTGCAATTCAGTCAGCTACTGACCAAACTATATCTTATCTGATTCTCTTTCATGGTTTTAGACTTGTTGGGCCTTTCTTAAACATAGATTTCTTTGTTGTTTCATGTTTGCTTATGTTGATAGGTCAGAGGTTTCATTTTCTGTTGGGTCTTGCCTCCTTCCTCATCCAGACAAGGTACTAGGATTGCTAAATTCTGATTATTTAGCATATAGCTCGGTATTGTATTTGCTCTTCCAACTCCTTTGCTATCTCACTCTTTCACCATATAGCTCGGTATTCTACTTGCTGCTTCATTCATTATTCAGATCATTTCTTTTCCTTATTTAACTCTGTTTATTCAGCTTTTCATTTTTTGCTGTTTGAATATACATGCTTTATGGATTGAGATATATAAATTAACTCTTTTTTTATGTTGCTTGTTGTAGAGTTTTCTTCTGCTGCAGTAGATTCTATTCATTCAGATTAACTACTAAAAGGTCTATTCGAAAATCGGAATATATTTCATTTCTTTTGTTTTCAGTCTGTTTGCACCATTCTAACTATGATTGCTACCTTACCTGTTGCACATCTTTTCTTCTTTCACATCCTCCTTGTTGAAAAGGTAACTTGGCAGTTGCTTGCTACATCATTAATTTGGTTCAATGTGTTATTTCATTTGTAAAACATTACGCATTAAGAGGAAAAAAGAAAGCAAAAAGAAAATGATGGAAGCCAATTGAAAAATATTCTGATATTTGTGTACCCTTTTATGAATCCTCTACAAGTTCATCTTTCTAGTAATTCTCATTAAGTGTACATTTTTGGTGCCAAATGTTATGGTTATTGCTGAGTTACTTAAGGAATTAGCACTTATGCCAAATGTCAACTGTTATCTCACTTACTGGATTCAGCAGTGCGAGCTCCTTCACTATGTTCCAGCATAGTTCGTGGTGCACACCACCACACCACCACGCCTGTTCGTGGAGCAGTGTGGATTCTTTGTGTTACTGGAATTCCAGCAGGTTATAACATAGCTATCTGTTGGTCTTGGTATTAACGTATTTAATTAAATGGAGCTTTGCTTTGTTGTGTATGGGTTTTCATTTTACAGTCAACGAGGCTCTCTTGGCTGTTGCAGATATTTGAGTTCAGTGTCCGTTACAATTACCGTTACCATGTCCTCCGATTCCATTCCTGAAAATGAAAACCTCATCCTTGTGCTGCTTCTCTCTATTTTACCTTCCTTCCATTTTCATTTTTTGAAGCTCAAAACATGTTCCCTTTCTAATTCTCATTTCTCCCTCTCTGTTTATGTGCAGTTAGGGTGTGGATCAGTGTCAATTGATTTGTTGACCAATGTTGCTGCTTATCCCAAACCTGATGAAAAAATCAGAAGCACTTCTTTCAAGGTTCATCCATATTCGTGGTTTAAGATAGGAAATTTTAATTATTTATTTATTTTCGGGGTTAAAGAACGCAACATTCTTTGGTATTAATTGTTTGCATTGTTTGTTTAGGTTGAAGGAGGTGGCAATGCAGCAAATGCTCTAACCTGTGCTGCTCGCTTGGGACTCAAGCCAAGGCTTATATCCAAGGTTCTTACCCCTTTTTTGTTAAATCTAACGCATATTCTATGATCCTTCGTATCCTATTAGTCTTGTATAAATGTTGATATTAATTTGATAACCTGTTTTTTATGTAATACTTATGAACCTGTTTGACACCCGATATTAATTTGATATTAGTCTTGAATAGAAAAATCAAAGTAAACAAAAGTAAGCAGGTTAATACTGGAATTCTCTGTTCTATGATATTTGGCAAAGTTTTTCATGAGAAAAATGTCTTGATATGCCTTTCACTCGAAGGCAGAGTAGCTGAAAATCAGACAGGTTCATCTTTTATGAACTAGAAATCGAGTCAATGAGGCAATGATGCTCTTCATGAAATTGAGTTAGTCCTTGTTCTAGCTGTTAAATACCAACTGCTAAATCCTCTATTAAATCTTGCAAAATTTGGCATATAAAGTTGTTAAGTTGCTTGCTGCAGAAAATTCAGCAGATTGGCGCCAACTTGTATGAAATTTTGGGAAAAATATGTACGGTAATTTTTAATGAAATAAGTTGAATAATGAATCTGATGATGATTTGCAGAACTGCATCACACTAACAAAGGAGAATGTCAAAGGCATAATCATGGTAACTTTTACTTTCTATTTGGAATTCATTTTCATTCAAACATATATCAGCTTTTTCTAGTTCACTATTATCCGTTCTCTTCAAACAATTGTTCATGTTTGACCTAATAACTAATAACGGAAATTAATAACTAATAATATTTAACTGCTATATTTTCATATTAAGAAAGGTCTTTATTTTAAATAAATTATATTAATCATATAAAACTATCCTCTTTATCTTTTGAAAACCTTAACAGTAGAATAGTAAAAATGGATTCATTCTTAATCTTACAAGCCACCTTTTTTGCAGTGCATTTATGATTGGAGGTAGGAAACTAATAACCAATGCACATTGTGTGGAACATGATACACAGGTAATTTCCTTAAGGGTCCTATTTTCTCCAGGATGTAGATCCTACAATATAAATTTTATTAATAAATTATATTATGTTCATAGATCTTAGAATTAGCTGCCGAAAGGTTATAAATAGCTGCCAACTTTTTCATTGTTGTGGTTTATTGCAGGTTAAAGTTAAGAGAAGAGGGGATGATACAAAATACGTGGCTAAGGTGTGTCTCTATGAAGGTCTTGTCCTTTTTTCATTAAAAAAATGAGTATTACGTGAAGGGCATTTTGCTTAAATATCTCATATATTAGTGAGTAAGGACATTAAGAAGTATTAGTGAATAAGTCGCTAAAATTGTATTAAGAAGTATTAGTGAATAAGCCGCATCTTCAGGTTTGAAATAGCTTTCTTTTTATTTTTTTCCTTTTTTTTAATTTGAAAATTCTCAGTGTTTCAATGGAAAATGTTAAAAGAATATATACCATATAATTTGTCATAGAATATATTTCTATTTGCATGCTGATCAACTAAAATTTCTGTATACTTGTCTTGTAACTTGTAGGATTCTGTTACTGTGGTGGGATATCCACTTGGAGGAGACACACTTATCCACTTGTAACTTGTAGGATTCTATTTTCTCATGGATCGTCTGATTTGTTGGGTATTCAAATTGATGCTGCAATAAATCCTGGTCAGTAGATCTTATAGTTGTTTGATTGTTTCACCTCCTCTCCAGCAAAAAAAATTCTCCAGCCTCTTATTATTCTAAGAACTGTTGGAAAAACAACTTCCTCTTATATGGAACTATGTGCATTGATTTAATAGCCATCGTTTACAACTTTTGATTTTAGGCAACAGCGGTGGCCCAGCATTCAATGACCAAGGGGAGTGCATTGGTGTGGCATTTCAGGTATATTTTTTTACGGCCTTCTGTTAACAGACTTGTATATGCCTAAACCAGCAACAACAACAAAACACAAGTTATTGAAAATGAAAGTTGACATGGTATTAAGGGAAGGGAAACAATGAAAAACTGACGCAGGCGTCTAGTGAGTTTGATTTTGTAATTTTTGTTGCATACGCCCGGAGTTGGGGTTCATATGCATTGTTTCAAGTAATATGGTGTTTGAAATTCTTCAATTCTTAAATTCATGCTTGATGTTTAGAATCCTTCAATACTGTGGTTGCAATGTTTCACTCCTAGAGATTATTGGACTTAATGATCGATTTTGTATCTTTAACATGCTGAATCATACTGGAGCCTTTTTTAATGACTAAGCTGCATATTTGGTCATAAAAATTATTTTGCTGGAAATCTGAATTTCATTTAAAGGTTTGGTGTTGGTTAATGCATATTTTCTATAGCATCAAGCTTTGTTTGCTGTGTGTGCAGAGCATCAAGCTCCTCCGTGGCTTAATGGCGCCCACTAGCAGTGACATTCTGTGTGACATTGGCTGCATCATTGGCAGCAAGATTAGGCCCAATTCCAATGGCTACATTCCAAACTTGTCTTCAGGTCTGGTTGACATCCTCCCTTCTAGCTGATGGTTTAGCTGTTGCTGTACAGGTACTACCAATATACCATATATTATTATTAGTTACTTATTATAGAAACTTAAAGCACATATATATTTACAAAAAAATTGAAAGGAGTATCTAATAATAAGTTTGGTTGGGTGACAAGCAATTCTAGCATGTGCCTTTGCTGAGAAAAATTTTGACAAAGTAACGGCTGAAGGATCAAAAGGAGAGGAAAAAGCAGGAAATTAGGACTCATAATGCTCAGTTGCATGCTGCAGTATCCGTGGCAGGCATAGCTGCTGCCGTTGCGGCCATTGCAGCTTCAATAGAGTGTACATTGTAGAATCAATAGAGTGTACATAGCAGCCATAAGAAAGTATACATAGCTGCCATAAAGTTCTACACTTACCATATGAGTGGTCTCTAGCTTAGCTTGCATTGTTCAAGAAATTTTAGAAAATTCTAAGGATACTACTCTACTAATGTTTGTGAGACATGAATGTAATTTTCACTCCATATGGATGTACAAGTGTATATTATTGAATAAGTAGAGTTATATGCAAAGAGATATTATATAGATAATCTATTTTTCATATATCTCAAAGAAGAAAAAAATAATATATAATTTATTTGAGTTGAGTTGAGTTTTTTTATATTTATTTTGTATGAAAACAAGTTTATTTTGCAATTAGAAAAATAAAAAAAATTATATTTTACCTTATTGACGGATTTACAGACGGATTTTCTGTCTGTAATCAGAACGTGGGATGATTTTCCAAAGTTTAAATTACAGACGGAAAATCTGTCTGAAAATTCGTCTGTAATTACAAACGAAAAATCCGTCTGAAAATCCGTTTGTAATTACAGACAGAAAATCTGTTGGAAAATCCGTCTGTAATTACAGACGGAAAATCCGTCTGAAAATCCGTCTGTAATTACAGACGGAAAATCCACCGGAAAGTTCGTCGCCTTTGGAAAATGGATAGAAAATTTACAGAGGGAAAATCCGTCGGTAACTGGTAAAAATCCGTCTGTAATTTTTCGACGGAAAAAAAATCCGTCGGTAAATAATTTCCGACGGGGCTTTTACAGAGGGACAAAATCCGTCGGTAATTTCGTCGGTAACCAAAAATTCGTCTGTAATAAAGACCGAATTCGTCTGTAAATCTGTCTGTATTAATCCATTTTCTAATTGTGTATCATTAATATTAAACTAAAAAAATAATCTATTTAAAAGAATGAAATAATGATGTAAAAAATGAAGAAAAAGAAAAATGTAAAAAAATATATATTTAAAAGAAGTGAATATGAATCACATTAATTTTGTTGAAATGAAATGGTGATGGAATGTATATATATATATATATATATGTGTGTGTGTGTGTGTGTTATTTACTCAATTAATATTGCATTATAGGTTAGAAATGAAAATTGCATTACCCAACTAAGTTGCATTATAGTTGCCCAATCAAATGAAATTTGTGTTATTTTATTTTATTAGGATGTTTAATTAAATAACTAATATTTAATTACTTTGCGGGTCTTTATAGTTTTATCGAATTTTCAATTAGGTCTTTATACTTTTTTTCTTTTCAATTGGGTCCCTGTACTTTAATTTTTTTTAATTAAGTCCTTGTTAACGTTTAACGTTAAAAAAAAACGTTAGTGTGTTATGAAATGACTTATTTACCCCTTTCTTCCCCTATAAACACTCTATGTTTCTGAGTTATCTGAGGTTTCTCTTCCTCTCTATTTTCCATTTTCAGTTTTCATCTTCTCCAAATTTATGGCTCAAAGTCAAGGAACCTCATTCGTTCTCTCTTCGGGAAGCTGTGTTTCTAAGAGCTCCAACCCAAAGGAAAGAAGACACCTGTGTTTCTATGGAGAGGTAGCAACCGTTTGCTGTTCCTTAGCCGTTTCTGACCATAGTAAGAGGTATGTTACTTGTGAGAAGATACTGAAATGCAACTTTTTTGAGTGAATTGATGATTTTGAGTGGATTGAGGTTGATGACGATGCAAAGAATGGATGGTCAAAGAAAAAGAAAAGGAGGGTTCACTGTTTTTGTGGTGATACTCTAAGTCTTCAAATTTCAGGAACAACAAAGAATCCTAATAGAAGATTTATTTCTTGCCCTAACAGAGATGTAAATTTTTTGAGTGGGTTGATGAAGTTGGTGCAAGAAGTAACGTGTCTGCTGCTGCTGTTGGAGTTGTTGGAACACAAAATTATGCTAAGTTGGGGGTGAAATGTGGAAATTAGATGCACAAGATAGAAAGATAGAGAGACTAAATGTGGAGATGGAGAGATTAATTGTTGAAGGTAGAGAAATAGATGCTTGTGTGGGTAGATTATGTGATGAGTTAAATATTCTCCAAAAACAAGTTGGGAGATTGGATGACAATATGAAAATTCAATGTAAAATTCAATATATGTTATTTATGTTTTTGCTAGTCTTAATAATTGGAATGTGGTTTGCAAGAGTTTAAAGTTATCTGAAATTGTAATGTAAGAGATTCTATGGCTTCAATCTAATTAAAGCTAATTATGTTTAGTTTGAATAAATTTTGCATTTTGATGTATTTTGTGTGTGTATAACAATAAAATGATAGTTGGAAAAAAACTTTATCAATGTGAATATTTAAAGTTCCATAGGTGACAACAACTTACAGAAAAAAGTGGCCATATAATCTGCCACATATCTATAATTTTCATCAAATAAGTGTTTCTGTAAACCATACGTACACAAAATATCACAAAATAAAGGTCCAAGAAGTGCAGCAATTAAAAGTGGTCCAACCTAATTCCAAAATATCAAAATAGTGGTACTATCCACATATAAACAGTGGCCACAGAGATACAAAACATGACAAGATATACTATTTAATAGCAACCCCAACAATCCTAACAATAAATTTAAGAGAAAGTCTAGGGGGCAGCACTTTTGTTGAAATCTGGCCAGCACTTAACCATCAAAAGAAAAATTATTAATCTTACACCATTAGATGTCATCTCACACCATTAAAAATATTGATGATGGCTAATTGATGGCTAAACATCACAAATTCTGCTGGCCCCCTAGCACTCCTCTAAAATTAAACATACTTCAGTCATCACTTAGGTCTATATGTAGACTAGGTGCCCCTTTTTGCTTTCTCACTCCTAACTTTAGCCGCCCACTTCTCCTCACACCAAACACCTTTGCCTTTGGTAAAGGTTGAGAAGATGCTCTAGGTGGTTGCTGAGAATCTGCACTTGCCACAGTTAGGATATTCACACCGGATCTATTGTCAGCAGCAAGATCAGTGTCAACAGCAGTCGCAGGATCAGCAACAGCCATAGCAGTAGCCACAGTGTCAACACCAGCCGGATCTTCTCCATTAGCGGCAGCAGCAACATCAGGCTCTGAAACCAGGTAAAACACAACCAATTGCAACATGAATATTCAACTCTTTTTTCAATCAATTTATAATCCATTTATAATTTATTTATAACACAGCATAATCAATTTTCACACACCATATGTTAAGACAGCATAATTGAAGGTTGTGGTAGGCTTAGAGAAGGGGGTTGAATCTATGCCTTCCTTTTAAGTTGCTGTTATGACCCTTTAATACACACTTTTAATTCTGATTCTGTTTGTACTCAGCAGCGAAAATTTATGAGACAATTTATTTTTGTCTCATGAATATCAGAAAACAGAACACAGCAAAGAAGAGAAAAGCTAACACCTGTATATATCCTAGTTCGGTTGCCTTGTGCTATGCAACCTATGTCCAGTCTCCTCCACAACAATGGAAGAATTTCTACTATAGTTAAATGTATTACATACACCAATTCCACAGGATTGACACAATCCTTTCACACTAAAGTTCTAACCTAACTTGACATTGGCTATGCTAATACCTAACTATTCACTTTTAGTGCTAACCCAACTAAGAAAGGGATACTTTACAGGTACAAGATACAAGACATAGACATACCTAAAGAAATCTGAAAATGACTCTAGGCTTTTCTCTCAAGTGTATCTCTCAGCCTTTTTTCACTCATGGCTTTTACTTGAACTTTCTCACTATCCCTTTTCTCACAAAAAATTAAAGAAAGATAAACATAGAAAAGTACATCACAATCTGTAAAACATGAAGGAGATTGACTTCATCAACATCCTCTTTGCTATGTGATAAACCAGCTTTGCAAACCTCTGATTTAGTTCTTCAGTGTTGGCCGAATACTTCTTTGATAGAAAGTATTATCCAAGTAGAAGAACTTCACAGGGAACTCTTCACAGAACACAACTCACCAAACTCTGGTTTTCTCTCCTTGGTTCTGAATGAGCAGAAAGTCTTCTTTTATCTCCTTGCATGTTGCTGAGTTCTTCTTCCTAGGTCAACTCCTTGAGCTTTGAGCTTCACCAACCCACAAACTCACCTTTTCTCATTAAACCTTAGAGTAGAAACTTTGCTTCTGACTTCTCCATCTTGACCGAAAGTCATAAAACAGAAACCACAAAAGTCTTCCCATGGTAAACCGAATCTGAATCCTTGAAAACCAACTTGGTCCCCAAGACATGTTTGAGACCGTGGATTTACAACAGAGAAGAACATAAATCTTCTTTTCATATAGCTCAAAACGGAGTGGCAGAGAGTTGAAGATGAAGAGAAGAAAGTGTGTTGCATGTAAAAGGAAATGGGTTACCTTTAACCTAAGCTTGATTTGGTTTGAAATGGTTGATTAGACTTCTGAGTTTCAAGCTTGGACTTTCTCTTTTTTTGCTTCTTTGATTATCATCTTAAGGAAGAAGCTTTCTCTTTCTCTTTCTCACTTTTCTGAGTTTTGTGATTTGACATGGTCATAGAGAAGGGAACGTTGAGTTGGTGAAAAGCAAGTGAGAGGGAATTTGCTTGCTGAATATCAACTCAGGCTTGGATCGGGTTGTAATTTGCTTGGCCCGTTGGATTCCTCAACTTTGTTTGTGTCATTTGACCTACCAGCCTTGCTATTTTATTTTAATTCCAATTGGGCTATAAAATTGAATTTTGGCTGCAATATTTAATAAATAATTAGCAACATACAATTATTAATATTCAACACTAATTATTTATTTTGCCCAAAAATAATGTTTGTCATCACTAATTAATTTAGTTAATTTCTTAACTCAACAATCTCCCCCTTGATGACAAACATATTTAAGCAATAACCAAAAGGAATTAAATTTTAGTAAAGTTAGAAAGCTTCCCTTTTGATTAATGTTTCTTACTTTTGTGTTGCTCCCCCTTTCCTTTTCAGTAGTAGCTCCCCCTGGATTTATGCTTTCCTTTTTGTTCCTGTTTTATATTGTACTTAAAGAGAACATAATAAAGAGCTACACACATTTATCTTGTACAAGGGATGTAGAACTAACAACACCACAGAATCAGCCCAACACATCATGAAAGCAAGTTCTAATACAGCAGTCAAACAAAGTCACCAAATAAAACAATACTAGTGGCTGCAGCAATACCAATAAACTTCATCGATCAAAGGCAGTCAAAAAACAACATCAACATTTCATATCCCTTGCTATTACTCTCCCTTTTGTCATCAAGGGCAGAAAATAAACAAGAACAACAAAAATACCTCCCTGTAAACCTACAGGAAAGAGTTAGAGCACAGTTCAAAGTACTAACTAAACAACCAAAAGTGTAGCAGTATTTAGAGTTATTACAGTCACCTAAAAAAATAGTTTAGCAGTAGCAAAAGAAACAAAATTTATGAGACAAAAAGAGAGCAGCAGTAGCAGTTTTCATGAGACAAATCTAGGCATCAGAACCATTCCCCTCCGAACCAGCTTCCTCTTCGTCATCAGTGGCAGGGTCTTCATCCTTTTAAAGGTTATCAATGAAAGTCATGAACACAGCCACTCTATCCCTTGATTTTCTTAGGAAATTCTCATGCTTGCTAACTAGCTTCCTTTGTTCCTTACTCATGAAAATCATATGATTGGTTTGGGAGACAAACTCCTGAACAACATCCTTGACCACATTCAGCAGAGCGAATTTCTTCCCAATAGAGATGGAAGTACCCTCGGTGGAAGGAGCAGGAGATTCCTCAAGGACAAATTCATCATCTTCATCATCTAAGACCACCCTCTCAGATCGAGTAGGTCCTTTGGCTGTTTCACTGCACCACCTCCTTTTAGATATGAATGTATATTTTGATACTCCTCATTGGTCAAGTCAATACCAAAATACTCAAATATGCAAGTTAGAAATATGCCATAAGGAAGTGCTTTGTCTTTTTCACTCCTAACAGAATCAAACATGTATCTAACCATCAAATATGCAAATAAAATTTTAGTTTTGGTGAGAAGGGTGATAAACCCCATTTGTAGGGTTTATCTTGCATTGATTTTAGGGGATTTTATAACCTTTTACCCACATTTATCCAATGAAATAGCATGGTTTTATAACTTCTCCTTTAATTGTGCTTAAGAGTGAAAACATACTTTTTAGGTCTTAAAATAGCTAAATCTAATTCTCCTTGATTCCATTAGATGCCTTGATATGTTTGTTAAGTGATTTAAGGTTTAGGATGCAAAGATTGGATCAAGGGAATGAAGAAAGAAGCATGAAAAGTTGGAGAACTCATGAAGAAATGAAAGAACTGGAAAGCTGTCAAGCCCGACCTCTTCGCACTTAAATGACCATAACTTGAGCTACAGAAGTCCAAATGATGCGGTTTCAGTTGGTTTGGAAAGCTAATATCCGGGGCTTCGAAACGATGTAAGATTTGCCATAGTTGCCACACGTATGGTGGCGTGCACGCGCATAGTACGCGCATGCGCCGTTGCTGCCACCTGGTCCACTTAAAGCAAAACGTGGCCAGCGATTTTAGAAGCCTTGTGGGCCCAATCCAACTCATTTCTGATGCTATTTAAGCCAAGGATTGAAGAGGAATCAACTTTACTTTAACCATTAGTTTA
>NC_029778.3:6591226-6591735 GCF_000817695.3 Arachis duranensis
CTACCTTTCAATTCTTTGTTGTTACATTCATCTTCCTCTATTCTTTTGTTGTAACTTCCTTTATGTTGTTCTTATACTTTGTTGTAGATCCACTTTTGTTCCTTCCTTTCTCTTTCAATTCAATTCAAGGTAACTCATAATAATTGTGTTCCTTTTGATTTGTGTTGTTAATTCCTTTCAATAATTGTTGTTAGATTTTGTTCTTGTTGCAATTTTACTATGCTTTCCTTTTATGCCTTCCAAGTGTTTGATAAAATGCTTGGTTGGACTTTAGAGTAGAATTTTATACTCTTGGCTTGGAAAGGTAACTTAGGACCTCTTGAGTTACTAATGTCCAAGTAATTGATGATTGGGATCCATTGACTCTAGTTCTCACTAATTGAATTAGTGGAGAGTTAGGACTTATGGACTAGGATTGATATAGCTCATTTGACTTTCCTTTACTACTAGTTAGAGGATGATTTAATGAGATTAATCCTTGCCAATTCTCATATTGTGGTTAGTGATTA
>NC_029778.3:6594607-6632359 GCF_000817695.3 Arachis duranensis
TAGGACTTATGGACTAGGATTGATATAGCTCATTTGACTTTCCTTTACTACTAGTTAGAGGATGATTTAATGAGATTAATCCTTGCCAATTCTCATATTGTGGTTAGTGATTAGGATAGAGATCCTTGACCACCAACCCTTGCCAAGATCTTTTTAGGCCTTAGTTTACTTTCTTGTCATTTATCTTTCATGCTTCATATCAAAACCCCAAAATAACTCACAACTAATAACAAGACACTTTATTGTAATTCCTAGGGAGAACGACCCGAGGTTTGAATACTTCGATTTATAAATTTTAGGGGTTTGTACTAGTGACAAACAACTTTTTGTATGAAAGGATTATTGTTTGGTTTAGAAACTATACTTTACAACGAGATTTTATTAGTGAAATTCTAAACCGTCAAAAATCCAATCATCAAAGGGCATATAAAACAAGAGGATCAGTGTAGGAAACCCTTTGATATGAACCACTTTGAGGAAGTATGATGTGGTTGACCATTCAGTGCAACTGAGCACGTTCATATCCTAGGGCTTTGTGAGTGGGTGTAATGCCATTAATCAAGGAGACATGTTCACAAATATTAGCCAAACCATCATGGTAGGAAATACCAACTCCTTCATCTCACTTAACAGATGCATAAGCACAAGGCCCAACATCAATATACTTCAATGAGTCACTGATTGTTTCATTATTTAGAACAATGTCTCGGCCCATTACATATGAGTGAACAGTGCCTTCGTGATATGTCATGTTAGCATAAAATTCTTTGACCAAAAGAGGATAAACAGGCTTTTTAATGTCAAAAAGATGATTCCAGTCCAGAAATTCCAAGTTCTTAACAAAGGGAAAACCTTTTCTTTTCAAAGTGGGCAAATCGGCTAGAAAAGAAGGACACAGGGTACGATATTCAATCACTCCATCATAAAAGTCATTATTCATGGCAGATTTGAATCTATAAGGGTTATAGTTTGAATGAGAGGTCAAAAAAATGAGCTTTGTGATCAAAAGGCCCAAGATCAGGTTCACTAACTGATTTAAGAGGAACTCGAGTTTTACCTCGCTGAGATCGCACAGGAACAGACCTTGACCTGGGTTGTGGTGGCTCGGAGGTAGGTTCAGTTGTGGCTGGCCGTTTCCCTTTCGAGGTACTAGGATTTGACGACCTTGGTTTTGATGAAGGTTCCTTCGGAGGTTGAGGGTTTGGCATCGACTTGACTGAAGAAGGGAACCTCGAAGGGTTCTTGGTGTGAGCCATTGGATCGGTTCTAGGAGGTGAGGTAGGAGGAGAAGGAGATGGAGTGAAGGTTCTGTCCTGAGAGCAAGTTGAGGGTTTAGACTTTGCATGAAGCTTGTGTATATTCTCTCTAGGAGGTTTTTGCACAATGGTTTTCTTCCTCATTTGGTGGTTTCTGACTTAAGAAGAAAAAGGAGTGATGGAGGTAGTGGAGGAAACCGAAGGGTTTGAGAAGGAGTTATGGAGGAAAGAGAAGGATTATTGGTAACCGTACCCAAAAGAACTTTTCTTAAACCATGCAACTGCATCATCTTGTGATATGACGTGAAAAGACATGACCTCATAAAAGAAGGATTTTATTTGATTTTAAAATAAAACAGGAAATTTGTTTTAAATTTTGAAAACCCTTTTTGAACAAAAATCAAATTGAAAATCTTTTTGGACAAAAAAAATATTAATGAAAGCCCATTCAAAAATTAAACACTCGAGCAAAAAAAAAATATCAACCACACAAAAATGTAACATTCATATTTGGGCCCAGAGATGGTTGGATTTAAGGAAACATATTGGACCACTCTAGATCTGATTTTGAGGTAGGCTCAGATTAACTTTCACTTGAAATAAGCCCAGAACATGCTGATTTGAAAGGAACGTTCATAACCTGCCCAGAATTGTCTCATACCTGTTTATGAGACAAAATACTCCAGCAAACACATTAGCAATTTTCAAACAATGAATCATAACTCAAAATTCCAAGATTAGTCCTAAGCATGCAGAATCTGTCTTCAGGCAGTGGTTTAGTGAAAATGTCTGCCAATTGCTCTTCTGATTTAACAAATTGAATGCTAATATCCCCTTTTTGAACATGTTCTCTTATTGAATGAAATTTCACTTCATTATATTTAGTCCTAGAGTGCAAAACTGGATTTTTAGAAAGATTAATGACACTCATATTATCACACAATAAGGGAATATTTTCAGCATTTAACTTGTAATCAGCAAGCTGTGTTTTTAACTATAAAAGTTGAGAACAACAAGAAGAAACAGCTATATACTCAGCTTCAGAAGTGGATAACGCCACTGTTGGTTGTTTCTTACTTGACCAAACATTCAAGGACTTTCCAAGGAAGCAACATAAGCCTGAAGTGCTCCTTCTATCAACTCTATCACCAGTAAAATCTGCATCACAATAACCAACTGCAGAAAAATCATCAATCTTAGGATACCAAAGACCAAAATTGGATGTGCCATGAACATATCTAATGATCATCTTAACTGCGGAAAGATGTGACTCTTTACTCTTTAGGTTTGGATTGGAACCTTGAACACAATCCAACACTTTGCACAATATCGGGTCTAGATGATGTAAAGTACATAAGAGAACTAATTATTCCTCTATACCTAGTCTCATCTACATCTTTCTCATTTTCTCCCTTATCTAATTTAGAATTAGGGTGCATGGGAGTTCCCATGGGTTTGGCATTTTCCATACCAAATTTCTTAACTACTTCCTTGGCATACTTCTCTTGATGAATGAAAATACCATTTTCAATTTGTTTAATTTGCAACCCAAGAAAAAAATTAAGTTCACCGATCATGCTCATGTCAAATTCACTTGTCATGAGTTTTCCAAATTCAGAGCAAAGGGACTCATTGGCTGATCCAAAAATAATGTCATCAACATATATTTGGACTAAAATGAAAGAATCATTAGAATTCTTGATAAATAGAGTTGTGTCTATGGTGCCTCTTTGAAAACCATTTTTCAAAAGAAAAGAGCTAAGCCTTTCATACCAAGCTCTAAGAGCTTGTCTTAAATCATAGAGAGCTTTAGATAGTTTGAAAATATTATTAGAATGCTCTTTATTTTCAAAACCAGGTGGTTGCTCTACATACACTTTTCTATCTATCACACCATTCAAAAATGCATATTTCACATCCATTTGATATAATTTAAAACCACAAAATGTAGCATAAGCTAAGAGAAGTCTTATTGCTTCCATTCGGGCAACAGGGACAAAGGATTCATCAAAGTATATTCCTTCTTCTTGGTCATATCCTTGTGCCACTAGCCTTGCTTTGTTTCTTGCAATGCTGCCATCTTCTCCTAACTTGTTCTGAAAAATCCATTTGGTGCCGGTCACTTTCTTTCCACTTGGCCTAGGAACCAAAGTCCACACTTGATTCTTCTCAAACTCAAGAAGCTCATCCTCCATTGCTTTAACCCAAGAAGGGTTACTAAGTGCTTCCTTGACATTTTGAAGCTCCATTTGTGAGAAAAGAGCAATGTTTGTTCCTTCATTTGCCTTTCTAGTTGAAGACCTAGTTCTAACCCCTTGAGAGATGTCCCCAATAACAAATTTCTCTATATAATTCTTCAAGAATCTCCATTCACGAGGTCTGGTGGACTTGGAGGCAGATTCAGATACCAAGGGATTATGGATGCTGCTTGCTTCAAGATTTTCTTCAGATTCATGAGACAAAATGGAATTGTCTCTTGAATTTTTAGCATCTGCAGTTTCTGGTTCAGCTTGAACAGAATTTCCATTTTCATGATTTTGAGCAGTCTCATTTTTATCTTGAGATTGATTCCCTGCATCACAATCTTCCAATATACTTTGCACCAAGTTAGTATCACAAAATGTAACATGTATGGACTCCTCAATAATCCTAGAATCTTGATGATAAACCCTATATGCTTTACTAGTTGTGGAATATCCTACAAACAAACACTCATATGCCTTTGAATCAAATTTTTCCAAATTATCCTTATTATATAAAACAAAATATTTGCATCCAAAGATGTGCAAGTAGTCTAAGTTTGGTGGGTAACCTTTCCAAAGTTCATAAGGGATTTTCTTCAAAAATTTCCTTATGATTGTTCTATTCAAAATGTGGCAAGCTGTGTTAACCGCTTCAGCTCAAAGGAATATTGGAACATTGCTCTCATAAAGCATAGCTCTTGTCATTTCTTATATACTTCTATTTCTTCTTTCCACCACACCATTTTGTTGTGGTGTTCTTGGACAAGAGAAGTTGTGAGATATTCCAAATTCCTCACAAAAGGATTCAAATAAATTGTTTTCGAATTCAGTTCCATGATCACTTCTTATAGAAGAAATCTTTAAATCCTTTTCATTTTGAATTTTCTTGCAAAAAGATTCGAAGGCCAAAAAGGCTTCATTTTTATGTGCAAGAAATAAAACCCAACCAAACCTAGTATAGTCATCCACAATCACTAAACCATAATGTTTACCACCTAGGCTTTAAGTTCTTGTTGGACCAAATAAATCAATATGTAGTAACTCAAGTGGCCTTTTAGTAGAGATGTCTTCCTTTGGTTTAAAAGAACTTTTTGTTTGTTTTCCCATTTGGCAAGCATCACAAGTGATGTCTTTGTCAAACTTTATCAAAGGAAGACCTCTTACTAATTCTTTCTTTACAAGTTTGTTTATTTGAAACATACTTGCATGACCCAATCTCTTGTGCCATAACCACTTTTCAGATTCTTTAGAATGAAAACAGGCTACATTTTGATCCTTTGGTTCATCAAGAGTAAGTCCATACACATTATTAAAATGCTTGGCAACAAAAAGCACTTCATTTGTTTTCTCATTAACAACATAGCACTTAAGTCTTTTGAAAGTCACTAAATATCCTAAATCACACAGCTGACTTATACTCAAAAGATTATGCTTCAAACCATATACCAAAAATACATCATCAATGAAAGTAGATTGTTCATTACTTACTTTTCCAACAGCAATAATTTTACCCTTACCATCATCTCCAAAGGTCACAAAACCTCCATCATACTTGTTTAGTTTGATGAAATAAGTTGACCTTTCAATCATATGCCTTGAGCATCCACTATCCATGTATCACATGTCCTTTTTGTTCTTGGATGCTAGGCAAATCTCATCAGGATTGTTGTTTCCAGCCATGAAACAGTCTTTGTCTTCACCTTCAGATTCTTCCTTTTGAGTCGTTCTCAAGATCCTCTCAAGCTGCCATGAGCACTCTTTTCCTTTCTTTCTTGACTTTGTCCTCCTTTTTGAGCTTGGGACAGTTTAACTTGAAGTGTCCAGCCTCCTTGCAATGATGACATGTCACCTTGCTTAAGTCCATCTTGTGTTCCTTTGAGCTTGAACCCTTGTACTTGCCCTTGTTCTTCATCATCCTTCTAAATCTCCTAGTAAAAAATAAGAGTTTATCATCTGAAATACCATCACTAGACTCACTCTCTTTTGGTTCTACTTTTGACTTGAGGGCTATTCCCTTTTTCTTTGAGTCGGTGTTTGTGTGTATGGTTTCATAGGCAAGGAGTTTTCCTCTCAGCTCATCATAGGTTATGGGGCTTAGGTTGTTGCTCTCGGTTAGGACAGTGGCAGTGGTTTCCCATTCTTTTGTGAGGCTTCTAAGGAGTTTTCTCACCAAGATTTATTCTGCATAGTTTGTACCCATAGCATCAAGGTTGTTGATTATGATTGAAAATCTCTCAAACGCTTCATCAATGCTTTCTCCATCCTTCATGTTGAACATCTCGTACTCTTTTCGCAGCATATAAATTCTCGTTTCTTTGACTTGTTTAGTGCCTTCGTGTGTTACCTGGAGTTTTTCCCAGATTTCTTTGGCTGTCTTGCATCTAGACAACTTCCAGTACTCTTCAAAACTGATAGCACAGTGAAGAAGGTTAATTGCTTTAGCATTCAGCTCCATCTTCTTCTTATCATCTTCATTCCATTCAGCTTCTTCTTTTGGAGTCACCACTCCATCAGCACTTGTTTTTGTTGGGATCTTGGGACCACTCACAACGATCTTCCATACGTTGTAGTCAATGGATTGGATGAAGATTCTTATCCATTCTTTCCAGTAGGCATAGTTCTTCCCGTTGAAGAAAGGTGGCCGGTTGTTTGACTGGCCTTCAATGAGGGTGTAGAAAACTGTGGTTGTGCCTAAGTTGTTTGCCATTGAAACTTTGCTCCAAGCGGTTAAGCTTGATTCTTGAGACCTTAGCTCTTGATACCAATTGAAGGTTGTGGTAGGCTTAGAAAAGGGGGGTTGAATCTATGCCTTCCTTTTAAGTTGCTATTATGACCCTTTAATACAAACTTTCAATTCTGATTCTATTTGTACTCAATAGCAGAAATTTATGAGACAATTTATTTTTGTCTCATGAATATCAGAAAACAGAACACAGTAGAGAAGAGAAAAGCTAACACCTGCATATATCCTGGTTCGGTTGCCTTGTGCTATGTAACCTACGTCTAGTCTCCTCCACAACAATGGAGGAATTTCCACTATAGTTAAATGTATTACATACACCAATTCCACAGGATTGACACAATCCTTTCACACTCAAGTTCTAACCTAACTTGACATTGGCTATGCTAATACCTAACTATTCACTCTTAGTGCTAACCCAACTAAGAAAGAGATACCTTACAGGTATAAGATACAAGACATAGACATACCTAAAGAAATCTGAAAATAACTCTAGGCTTTTCTCTCAAGTGTAACTCTCAGCCTTTTTTCACTCATGGCTTTTACTTGAACTTTCTCATTATGCCTTTTCTCACAAGAAATTACAGAAAGATAAACATAGAAAAGTACATCACAATCTGTAAAACATGAAGGAGATTGACTTCATCAACAGCCTCTTTGCTATGTGATAAACCAGCTTTGCAAACCTCTAATTTAGTTCTTCAGTATTGGTCGAATACTTCTTTGATAGAAAGGATTACCCAAGTAGAGGAACTTCACAGGGAACTCTTCATAGAACACAACTCACCAAATTCTGGTTTTCTCTCCTTGGTTCTGAATGAGCAGAAAGTCTTCTTTTATCTCCTTGCATGTTGTTGGGTTCTTCTTCCTAAGTCAACTCCTTGAACCTTGAGCCTCACCAACCCACAAACTCACTTTTTCTCATTAAACCTTAGAGTAGAAACTTTGCTGCTGACTTCTCCATCTTCACCGAAAGCCATAAAACAGTAACCACAAAAGTCTTCCAATAGTAAACCGAATCTGAACCCTTGAAAACCAACTTGGTCCCTAAGACATGTTTGAGACCGTGGATTTACAGCAGAGAAGAGCAGAAATCCTCTTTTCATATAGCTCAAAACGGAGTGGCAAAGAGTTAAAGATGAAGAGAAGAAAGTGTGTTGCATATAAAAATAAATGGGTTACCTTTAACCTAAGCTTAATTTGGTTTGAAATGGTTGATTAGACTTCTGAGTTTCAAGCTTGGACTTTCTCTTTCTTGCTTCTTTGATGATTACCTTAGGAAAGAAGCTTTCTCTTTCTCTTTCTCACTTTTCTGAGTTTTGTGATATGACATGGTTAGAGAGAAAGGAACGTTGAGTTGGTGAAAAGCAAGTGAGAGAGAATTTGCTTGCTGAATATCAACTCGGGCTTGGATCGGGTTGTAATTTACTTGGCCCGTTTGATTCCTCAACTTTGTTTTCTTTTGGGCTTTGTTTGTGTCATTTGATCCACCAACCTTGCTATTTTATTTTCATTCCAATTGGGCCATAAAATTGAATTTTGGCCTGCAATATTTAATAAATAATTAGCAACATACAATTATTAATATTCAACACTAATTATTTATTTTGCCCAAAAATAATGTTTGTCATCACTAATTAATTTAGTTAATTTCTTAACTCAACAATCTATTTATAAGACATCATATTCAACATTGATTAAGACAGCATAATCAATTTTCACATAGCATATTCAACTCCACAAGCATAATCAATTTTCACACAGCATATAACACAGCATAATCTATTTTCACACAGCATATTCAACTCTATTTATAAGACAGCATAATCTATTTATAATCCACATTGATTAAACAGAAATTTATAACACAGTAATTTATTCCACTAAAACAGTAAAATAGCAGTTTATATATTTAAATTTGCTTGATACCTGACACTATTGGATTGGGACAATGCTTTCTATTATGTCCATATTGTTCGCAGTTGCTACATGTAACAGATGTACCCGTCCTCCTAACAAGTCAACCACAAATCTCTCTACAATCATCCGATTCTTATGAGAAACTTCGTATGTCAGTCCTCCAGCCCATCTTGCTTGCCACTCCATAGCTTGCGTAGCAATGACATCAAGCCTCTTTTTGGGTTTAGGTATGATTGTACCCTCATATTTTTTTGACTTCTTCTTTTTTTCAGCAAACTTGCCACCATGATGTATGTCTATGGTAAAATCTGAGTCCCCCATCACTACAGGTAATAAAAATAGAAACAGAATCTATTTAAAGCAACATCATCACAGCAACAACAATCAACATTCAAGAATAAACAAAATTCATTATCCAATGCCATATTTTTAAAAATTGCTGTGCGCAAGATTCCCCATGCTCTGACCTATTAATGCCCTAAGCCTATGCTTGCTTTTCTTTTATATATTATTTTCCAACCCTAGTAGCTCCATTCAAGCACATAATTAGAAAAATTTTATCAGAATTGAAGTCATCCCAATTCAGAATACATCCAGAACATGGAAAAGAAGCAAGGCAATGATTGTGAAACCATCAACACAATTTATTATTTGAACAAGAAAACTATCATAATATAATCCCCAGCTCAAATCTTGCAATACATCTTCCTATCTTGCTTAATTTCATAACCCAAAACATGAAAAAAGAACCGTCGAATTATGCATCTTCACAAAACTAAACTATTGCAAATCACACCTTCACACTTTCACAAAATAACACTTTCACAAATCCCCCATTTAAAGCAGAATTCATTTAATAAAAAAGAAACAGAATCCATTTAAAGCAGCACCATCACAGCAAAAACAATCAACCAATGCCATATTTAAAAAAAAATAAAATTAGCATAAACATCAAATTTTAAAACTGAAAAAAAGAGGCTTTTTTCTGTCACCTATTTGCAGAAAGTTTGAGTGCAGGGAGATGGAGCAGAGGCACAACGCGAGGACGAGAGGCCAGGCGCTCGGAGGCTCGGCACGGTGTGGCGCGGCGATGCCTTGGCCGGACAAACAGTGGAGAAGACGTCCGAACAGAACAACGCAGATGGGCCAGCGCTGAGGGAAGGAGGCGACGGATAGCACACCACCAAGCGTCCGTTGCAGTTGATGCCAGACACGGACGCCAACGACGGACCGACGCAGGTGACACATGAGACGAGAGCAACTTAGGGTTTTTTTTCCTTTGGAATGAAATGCGAGGGGTGCTTTTGGTATTTGGGAAAAATTCATATTAGTTCACCTAGCCACTCCAACTAAATGACAGAAATATTCTTTTTTTACCAAGAATATTCTGACGGCAAGGACTTAATTGAAAAAAAATTAAGGTACAGGGACCAGTTGAAAAGAAAAAAGTATAGAAATCCAATTGAAAATTAGGTGAAACTATAGGGACCTGTAGAATAATTAAACCAATAATTAATTATCACATAAAAAATTATTAAATAATTTTAATATTCAAAAAACTTAATATAAAAAAATTTATTATAAAAGATTGTTGAAGAGATTTAATTGTTAAAAAATATCTTTAATATTAAAATTATTAAGAAGAGTTCATTTGTATAATATTTAAAAAAGAATGTTATCTAATTTTTTTTTCAAGAGTAGATGTATATTTATTTATTGTAATTTTTTTATTATAGGAATACATATGGAGTACATAATATTTAAAATATAATAACTCAACAAATATTAATATTTATTTACTTATTACATTTTATGTACCATATATTCTTGTGTATTTTTACTACACAAAAAAAATTAAAAACTTACAGTAAATTATTCTCTAGACAGCATAATAAATTTCCAAGGCATGCATGGTCACTCCAATTAAAATTTTATCACTATAATCGTAAGAAAATCGAATCACATTACATTTATAGAAAACAATTAAGAGAAATTAAGTGAAATATAATATTAAGAAAGAAAGAAATTAAAGGACATTTACTCTAATTTTGAACACATAACTAATAAAATTCCGTACGAGAGATGCCAAGTACATAAGAATACATGCGATTCTTTTAGTGGGATAAGATAACATTCAAAATGTTTGGATTTATCAAAACATTTCTGAAAAAAATTTGGAGATAACGGTTTTAGCATTAATATTACAATGACTAACCAAAAGATGGAGAGTAAGAGAGAAGAAGAGAGGGAAGACAAAAAAAAATCTATTATATAGATTTTTTATTATTTTAATATTAACGATAATTAATTATAGTAGAAGTACATAAGGAGTACATAAGATTAACGATAATTAATCATAAGAAAAGGACGAAAAAAATTTAAGAAAAAGAGAAAAAAGACGAAAAGTCAGAATCAGAAGATGAAAAGGTAAAGAAAGCATGGAAAAGGCAGCAGCAGCGAAGGTGGCTGCTAACAACAGCTATGGAGATAACTACAACAACGAAGGATGGAAAAAAGAGGAAGATAAAGACGACAAAGATGAAGAAGACAATTATGGCAGTAGCGACAACTAGGAGATAGAAAAGGAAGAAATAGACAACGAAGACGGTGATAACAACAAAGATGATGTGCATGGTTAATTTCTTTAGTTTTAATATTAATATATTAAATTTTTGTGTTTACCATTTATTTTTTTATTTAGTTATATTTAAAATTATTTTTTATCAGAATTGTAATCCATTAAATTTTATAAATTATTTTTTTTGTAAACATCACTAAAATAAAAAAAAGGAAAAGCTGGAAAAAAGGTAAAGGAGGTCTTTTAAAGCTTCCGAGAAGAGGAAAGAGATTAGGAGTTCAACTTGATTGGCCAGCAGCAAGCGATTTTTAGTGCTCCATCAGATGTAAGACAACGAAGACAAGTTTTGCTGTAATTTACGCATCTTTTACATAATTCTAAATTAGTCAGATTTATCTGTGACAGAAAAAATCAAGAAACGTAGAGAATATTTAAAAGATTATGAATTTTTTTAAATGTTAGTTTATTTACTTTTGTTTTAATTCTGTCTGCTATCTAAATTATTTTTTATTAGTTTAACGCTGATAATAATTAATTATAATACGAGTATATAAAGAGTATATAAAGTTAATCACAAAATATTTTTTTGGAGAAAAATTAGTTTTTTTCATTTTAAAAATTTTAAATGAATAAAAACAGAAAAATTAAAAAAATATTTTAAGATTAACCTTATGTACTCCTTATGTACTCCTTATATACTCCTACTATAATTAATTACTATTAATATTAAACTAATAAAAAAAATAATGTAAGTTACTAAAATTTTGTTTATCATACATACCATCCAATATTCCTAAATCCCGCCGAGATATCATTTTTTCATTGTAGTGTAGTATTAGAGTTGTTTTCAACAAAATCTCTACATATTTGAATTTTACATATAAATATTTGATATTCTTTCGTGAGCTAGGTGTTGGCTAAATTAAACAAATTGGACATAGACAAATGTGGTTCTTGGTCCTAAATAAAAATTTTGATTGGAAGGGAAGAATTAAATGAATTAGAGACATTAATTAATAACAAAGAGAAATTCATATAAAAATCTTTGACCTACATAGATCTTGCAAGTAGGAGTAGCTATCATTTAGCTATCATTTAACAAGTACCTTCCACCCATACATGGCTCTCTGTGAAACCTTATTCCTATAAAATGATATACTTCACATTCAAGATTGTAATCTTCTAATGACACATGTTCCATACATGACTAATATATAGAAGCTTTTGTTTTTAGTTCAAATAATAATAATTAAGGATGAGTTGGAGAATGAATCATAATATTCTAAAAATCTTTCTTAGACCGTATGAATAATTAATAAGCGAGTATGGATCTAAGAATTCCCACGGTAGTGTAGCATTGGAGCTGTTTTTGACAAAACCTCTGCATATTTGATTGTTGTTTTCGAATTATGGAGTCCAATTGTTTTAGATAATAAAAACTGGCAGGACTTTTAATTTGGATATCTATAGAGTTAGCTTCTTTCTTACTCAGAACATCTTACTACCGAAGATACAAATACTACTGATGCTAAATCTGAGTAGTTGATCACTTTTGTTCTATTGTTTTGTTCTCCAAAACTTCAACAAATCCCAAATATTTCCAATCCAATAAAAACTCACACAAGAAGGAGAATTGGTTTTTATAAGAACAATCATACATAACAATATCATATATAATCTCAGTTAGCTTATGTTTTCAATCAAAATGTCATCCCTACTAAAAATATAAAATCATATATTATATTAATTATTTTTTTTGAAACAAAAAGAAGCTCAACACAACAAAGTGGAGCAAAGCCAAACAAAAATATTACAAAAGGAAATCATAACGTCATCTCCCGCCATGTCAGTAACCACCACCAGGATCACTGCCAGTCCAATTTGTATAGCTTAGAATTGTCCTTCTCTGTAAGATCTCAACACCTGATTTCTCATTTTTAAAAATCCTAGCATTACGTTCCAACCAAATGTTCCAAATTACTGCAAAGAACCCAGCCAGCCACAGCTTCCGCTCATGTTTACGCTTATGTATGCCAAGCCACCTTTCAAACAGTTCTCTTATAGTTCCAGAAGTTTCCCACACTTGACCAACGGAGATCAACCAACTGCACCACACTTGCCAAGCTTCACAAAGTAGGAATAAATACTGAACAGATTCCACCTCCTTCTTACATAGTACACAAATATTATCACTGTGAACGATCACGCCTAGCCTACTCAACCTGTCTTTCGTATTAACTCTACCAACAAGTACAAACCAGCCAAAAAGCTCAATTCACGAAGGTACCACACCTCTCCAGATGGCACTTGTGAAACTGTAGCTTGTTATCTCATCTAACAGAGTCTCCGATCGTAGGATCTTCATAAAAGAGTTCGTTGAGAAAATGCCTTTACTATCAAACTTCCAAACCACGTTATCCTCTCTACCAATTGACATCTTCACCGGCCTTAGCCTCTCATGCAGCTGATGGACGAGTTCCAGCTCCCACTGGAATAACTCCCGCCTCTACTCAATCGTATTAATTATTGAGAATTAGTTTTGTTCCCAGCCCACTTTTATTTCATATTATATTTTTACCAAATGCAATAAGAAATAAACTAACATCTTTTTGAAAATGCGTAGTTCATTGAGTTTTTATTTTTTCTACAAACATGCAGTTGGAAAATCCATCCCACTGTATATAGTATTGACTCTTTTGTTTAGAATATGTAGTTCCAATAGCTATTATCATTCCAATAATCAAAATCATTCTTCACTGTTTCTTCTTTAGAACTTGATAGAATTGATTTTTACATGGCATTCAGAACTTGATAAGGATCCATGGCAAAAATTATATCATTACCTAAATGTTTTCACTCAAATATTTTCTTTTCACATCCAATTTTGATAAACTCAACCAGAATAATTTTCTCATATGAAAACAACTAGCATTGCATTAGATTGAAGCAAATAAATTGGAATATCTTCTACAAATAAAAGTGCCTTTACAATTCAACATTAAAGCAAAGAAGATGATTGGGATAGAATCTAAAAAGTATAAAGAATAAAACCTACGTGATCATTATCATATGACATGGATGCTGAACTCCATGGATGAACCATTCAAGAATCAACTGCTGAACTACAATTTTGCCTATCAAATATGGAAGAAGATACATGAGTTTTTCTCAAAATCCAAATCAATCACCTTAAATCGCAATTAAAGTCTATAAAAAAAATATCTTTCTGTACTGATTATCTCAACAAAATTTAAAAGACAATAGATTCACTTGCTTTCTTAGATCACATTCTTTCTGTTGGTAAAAACATTGAGGCCATTACACATTGCAAGGGCTAAATGAGAATATACCATGTTGCAAAAATTGAGAGGACAAATAATAATACATAACTCATATAAAGTCTACTAATTGACAGAAATAATACACTCCATCCCACAAAACAAAAGAGCTCACATGCATTATAGGACACAAAAGAAGAAAAGAAAAAACATGAAGCAAACAGATTCTCCTACCATTTGCATGGCCTCAGTTGGGAGTAGGGTGTTTTGTTAGGCATAACCACAAAGAAGTCTAGCAAACCACAACTCTCATACAATTTGCATGGCCTCTGATCTGCTGTGCATGTTTTGTTAAGTATAGCCACAAATAAGTCTGGCAAGCCACAAGGGTTTCGCAGTCTTTATAAACAACCTTCCAAGGAACATTCCAAATACCACTCCACATCCATATCCCACTGCAACTGACTTCCACCCAAATAATGATTCTTTTGCCTCAGGAAACACTGAAGGTGGTTGTTCTTCATCATTGCTGCATGACTTTGACAAAGGGAATCCACAAAGCATTGGGTTTCCTCTGTAGGAATCATTTTGGAATGTATTGAACTGTTTTCCGGTTGGTATCTCTCCCTTCAACTGGTTTTCAGAAAGGTTCAAGACAGATAGAAAATTCAAATTTGTCAAAGACAGAGGTATTTCACCTTTCAGTTGATTCCATGAGAGGTCTAACCATTCCATACTTGTCAAATTTCCCAAAGTTTGTGGAATCATACCACTGATTTTGTTGTGTGAAAGGTTAAGTCCTTTGAGAGAATTCAATTCTCCAAGAATTTGTGGGATTTCTCCTTCAAACATGTTATTCGACAAGTCTATGGTTGTGAAAATAGTTAATATCCTTGACAGTTCTATCAATTGACCTTTCATAATGATCACAACAGAGTCATTATATTGTGCAATGCTCGTATTAGGATTGGTACTCATATACTCCAAACCACCAATTTGGGTATTATCATTTAGAGTCATCATTCCTTGAAACTCTTGAAAGTATTGCATTGGCAAAAGGCCACTAAACTTGTTATTAGACACATCAAAAATTCTCTAACTTTGGAAATGGGTGCTTCCTACTCAAACAAGTGATGGTACCATGAAATTTGTTATTTCGCAAACTGAGTACCTGTAGTTCCTGAAGAGCTTCTAGCCTACTGGGAAATACATCTTCTATGTTATTGTCACCAAGGTCTAGAACTTCCAGTTTTGTGCAATTTGCCAAAGACTGTGGTACTGGTCCTTCGAAATGGTTGCCACTCAACTTAATAGTTGCAAAATCATTACTCTTAGAGAAGTTTTCAGGTAAACTTCCATAAAAGTTGTTGATTTGAAAATCCAAAACCTGAAGCGAAGGAAAGGATCCCAAACATTATGGAATCTTGCCAGTCAAATTGTTGTGAGATAGGATTAGCATATTGAGGGAGCTTGCATTGCATATTGTTGAAGAAATGCCTCCTGTAAAGTTGCTGTTTGAAACTGAAAAGTAATTGATGCCATTTGGTGGAATTGGAAGATCTCCTTGCAGCTGGTTGAAACTGAGATCAATCAAGTACATGCTCTTCCATGTGTGCAAGAGATTATCACGGAACCAATATGGAATCTTTCCATGGATTTTATTGTTAGAAAGATCTAACCATCTTAGATTTTGTAGTCTAGGTAGGAATGAAGGAAAAACAGTAACACTACAAAAAGATATATCTAAATATTCAAGTTGAGGTAAGATATATTCAACACTACAATTAATATCAACAGAGAGAAATTTATTGTTAGAAAGATCAAGATAATTTAAATTTTCCAACTTTGAAAAATGAGAAAAGTCCACAAGACCACTCAAGTAATTAGATGACACATCCAATTGAGTGAGATTTTTTTGAAATTCAAAGATCGAATTTGGAAAATCACCTTGAAATTTGTTATGAGAGAGAGATAAAGAAGTCAATGAATAAGTGGAGAATTTGCTAATTGGCCCTGTGAGCTGGTTCATGCTAAGATCTAGCACCGTCAATAAGGACAAAGAATAACACCAGTTTGGAATCGTCCCATTTATAAAGTTATTAGACAAATGTAGTTCTTCTAGTTTTGAAAGTGTGGCATTTTTGCTCGGAATTGGGCCGATTAATTGATTAGAAGACAGACTTAAGTAAGAAAGTTGAGTTAGATCAACTAACGATGATGGCAACTGGCCTCCTAATTTATTAGATGACAAATCTAAAAAAGAAATCTGGGTTAGACGAAACAATGATGGTGGTACTTGACCTCCTAGACTGTTAGAAGAAAATATCAAGAAATCCAATTTAGTGAAGTTGTCGAACACATCTGGGATGTGACCACTAAATGTATTATGACTAAGATCTAAGAAGGTGACATGTTTGAGGTTTGAAAGCAAAGACGAAATCTCACCATGAAGTTTATTTCCTGAAAGGTCCAACTGTGTTAGTTGAGTGAGGTTCCACAAAGACACAGGAATTAATCCATGAAATTGGCATTCGTGTAGCCATAGTTGGTTAAGAGACTTCAAATGGGAAACGGAATTAGGTATTTGTTCTGAGAAAGCTGTGTCAGAGAGATCCAAGCTCCTTAGAGGATTGCTCCAGTTAGACTTTGGAAGTTCACATTTCAGCTCTTCATTGAAATACAAATTTAGTTCTCCAAGATTAGGTAAACCAAGTATGCCAGTTGGAAATCTTCCGTGCAATCCAGTGTCAGCAAGACTCAGGAACAACAAAGAGGATGAGAAATTCATGAGCAAAGACAATGAAGTTTCACTGATAGAAGACATGTCTACGCCATCTAAAACCAGCTTTTCCAAGTTAGTGGTGTTACCAATGAGTTTGCTCCATGTGGATTCATCAAGTCTCAACTCATAATTACTTGAAAGGTCAAGTGAGCGTAATTTAGACAAGCGAGAGATCGTGGAGGGAATATGATTGCCAAATGATGAGCATGATAGATTGAGATACATGAGACTCACAAGATCACCAATTTTCCGATATATTGGAGAGTCGGAGAAGTCATTGAAGGCAAGATTGAGTTGTTGAAGATGCGTGAGTTGGAACAGTGTGCTGTTGGGATGAAACTCGCCTTCAAGCATGCTGCTGCTGCAACTCAGGTCAAGCCCAATCACGTGCCCTGACGTGGCGTTGCACGTGACACCATCCCACTCACAACAATTCGTACCATTGTTCCACGACGCTGTCTTGTTGGAATAAGAGGAGCACCCCCAATCATCGTACAATGAAGGTTTGATGGCAAATGAGTTCTTGAATTGGAGCAGGTTTGAGTTGTCATGGTGGTTGCATAGTGGCATCACCGATAAGCAAGTGGAAGATGAAGTATAAAGAAGAAGCAACAAGAGAGTAAAACACCTCATCATGATGATGTCACAGTAATAATGTTTAGATTTTTTTATGTATATGCATGTGAGTGGTGCATGGCATCCAATGCAACTCATGAATGCAAATTTATATACATCAGCCTCTCTGCATATGGAATATGCTTCAAACTTAGTTTGATAGTGTAGTTTCCACAACCTCATCGCATTTAATTATTCCATGCATAAAAATAACACGTTAACTAATGGTGTCATAATCGTCATTATTAGATACTATTTCGATGACTAATGGTGTATACTATACGCTTATAGCACTCAATGCAAGCTGAATTTTATAGACTGTGCAGTTAAATAAGATGGAAACTCACTTAAAGTTGATAATTGAGAAAGATGATTTGACTGATTTTGACTAACTTTTACCTATTAACTTCACGTAAAGTCAATTGCACCTGAATTTTCACCATTAAATAATTATGACAACACTGCATAAAAATAGACTTCGAAGCAAAATTTTCGTCATTCCTCAAAGTTCAGTATTTTCTATCTTAAGTATGCCTCTATCTGTGTATAACTTAATTCCTACATAAAATTATAAAAATAATAAGGCTATACACATGTGATATGCAGTGACGGATCCAAAAAATTTTAGAAGTGGGGGCAAAAATATATATATATTAACGGTTCTGCTACGTTACCAACAACATATCTGCCAACTTCTGCCAACTCTTATTTATAATTGTGTTTTATGGAAGTGTGTTCGTGGATGTGTCTAATAAAAATGTCTTTTTTATAACTGTGTTTAATAGAAGTGTCTTTATAGATATATTTTCTAAATGTGTCTCTTTATTTATGTATTTAAAATATAGTAATTACTAGACACATCTACGAACACACTTCCATGAAACACAAATATAAATAAGAGTTGGCAGAAGTTGACGGATAATATGTTGGTACCCTATACTTTTCCTTCCATTAATTACTAATAGTAATGAATCGATGACATGGAATATACACGTAGCTGTTGACTGTTTACGCATGCAAACTAATAAATAAATTATTTTATGCTAACAAAGTTGTTCTTATATTATCTGTAATCTACATAGATTTGTAATTTTATCATTCACGTAGGTAAAATTTTAATATAGTTCTCATTTTTTTTGTATTATAATTTTGAATAAATTGGTTGATTCTAAACATTTGTATTAGATAAGATAATTCTATGATTTAAATTATATTATTATTTTATATTTTAAATATTTAATTAATTCTTTAGATTTATGTAAAATGTGAATTCTAAAAAAGGATATTTTTGTACCATTTACATAAAATGAGCTTAAGCCATGATAACTTTTTGTAAATCGAAAATAACATTATTCTAGCTCATTTGGCAAATTTAAATTGAAAATTGATCCTGTATTGTACATTCTATTAAGTTTAGTTTAGTTTCGAATCTTTTTTAAAATTGTAAATTTTGGTATAATTGACATTTGAATGTATAAATATATATTCGCTAATACATTATTAGTAAGCTATATACGATACGCTTATATAGCACAATCAGTGGTTGAAACAAAATTTGGGGCCATGATAAAAAATAATTGTCAAAAAGCTTTTGATATGAACCCATGTAAGATAAACTCGTCTAATTTCATCTTTTTGATTTAGATGATATTGTCAAATTTAAAACCGTTTTTTAAGGTCTCGTTCCAAAAAATTAAGATCAAACTCATCAGATGTAACTTCTAAACTTTTGAAGGTTGTATCTTACTTTCTTCGTGATTCATTAAAGTAGAAAAACTATCTACAAGTGTTGATATTGTAAAAATTATATGTTCTCATTCTTAAATATTAGCCTTCCTCTTAAAAAATACATCAATTCTTTTATTTTTTATTATTATTTTATATAAAAATTGAAATATATATCGTATAAAATATGTAAAGAGGAATATTAAATTAAATAAATAAAAATATTTAATTTTTTATATTTGAACTTAAAGGTAGAGAGAGTGTTACTTATTGAACTTATTGGTTACTTTAAGTCATAGTAAAGTATTACTAATTTTTTTTATAAAAAGTTTGGGGGTCATAGCCCCCTTATTTGAACTAAACTCCACCACTGAGCACAATTAATGCAAGTTTAATTTCATAAGATTGTAGTTAAATAATATAAAGAGTAATATTAGAGATAATAATTTAAAATTATTTTATTTAATTTAATATTTATAATTTTATGTATATAATATTTGTAATTTATAATTTTTTGTTAGTAATATCTTATTATATCTAATCTTAGACCTTTATTTCAACAGTAATAATTAATGAGTATGAAAAAAAAATATAAATTATGGCTATTTTTTGCTGAAAAAATTTTTGTTAATTAAAGGGTTGGTTGCAGTGTGGGACTAGCAAGCACCAGATCTCCACAACCGCTTTGAATAACACGTTAGCTAGTGTCATAATCTGCATTAAAGCCTTTTTTTGTTTTGTGTGTATGTGTGTGACTTTTCTTTGAAATAGATAAAGATGGGAAGTCAGGCTTCAATTTCTGTTAGCGTACTAGCACTGCTAATGCTAGTTGAAAGGCTTATATATTTTATAACGCTAAAAAAGTGCAAAATTATTTTATTTTATATAAATAGGAAGGATATATAGGATAATAGGAGGAACCCGTGGAAAGCTTGTATTTTCAATAGAAAAAAGTGTGTGTTCATCTTGTTTTATTTGTTTATCCGGCGTCATAGTTATTTGTATCTAAATGCTTTCGTTAGGACTGATCCATTTAAATATCTCTATCAGAGATTGATTTGTTTAAATTTTATGAAGGTGAAGAATTTAAAAGTATTTTTTGATAGTCAAAAATAAAAATATCTGCAGAATAAAAAGTTAAAGACCTATTTATCTTTTTTTCTAGGATTTTTTAATAATATCGGTTCAGTTCGATTCAGTTAAAATTTTTCCTATTAGAATAAAAAATCGAATCAAACCGCAAAAATGAAAAAATAATTCTTTTCAATTTTCAGTTTGTTCGATTATCGATTTTTTCGGTTTTCGATTTGTTTGGTTATTAATTTTTTTGCATTAGTTAGTCAATTTTATTTGGATTTGATCGATTTTAAACACCCCTAATAATAGTAAGGATTATTTGAAAAAAAAAACAATATGCGATCTAATTTTATATTAATTTTTCTGTTGGGTTTATTTTGGTTTTTTTATTAAAATCAATCAAGCCATCAGATCAGTTTTTTCGATTTTTCAATTAAATTAAAAAAAATTATTATTATTTGTCTATTAAACACTCCTAACAAAAATAATGGGCATGATTAATTTCTTTAATTTTAGTATTAGTCTATTAAATTTTTGTTTTTATTATTTGTTTTTTATTTAGTTATATTAAAAATTACTTTGAATCAGAGTTGTAATATATGAATAACAAACTTTTGGTTGAATTTTTTAAATTAGTCTTTTTTTGTGAATATCACTAAAATAAAAAAAAATAAAAAAGAAAGAAAGGAAGGAAAAACTAAAAGAGAAGTAAAGTAGGTCTTTTGAAGCATTGAAGCAGTGGATTACGAGGACAACTTCATTCAGTGATCCATCAAATCTAAGACAAGTTTTGCTATGATTTAGCCATCTTTTACATAAGTCTGAATTAACCAGATTTTTATGAGAGAGAAAATCAAGAGTTGGCAGAGAATGTTCAAAAGATTATGAACGAAGTTATTTATTTCAAGTCAAGGGAATTGGACATGGATTGTGGGTGAATTTGAGTAGTCAGTCTTGTCTCTCAGTTTTTGCCCTGTATAAATAGTATTTTAAGGATTTTAAAATCATGTTTGTGAAAGTTAAAAGTGTAGAAAAGAAATTTTTGTTTTATGTAAATGAATATTTGGAAGAAAGATTTTCTCTATCGTGGTGCTCAAAACCGGAGCAAGTTTTAGATGTTGACGATAAGTTTTTTGATAACGATGTTGTTATGGATTTTTTTTTTGAAATGTTGGATGGAGGGTTTATCTATTGCTAAATTGTTAAAGTGGGATTTATTTGATGTGTTTTGTTTGCAGCTGAGAATGCTCCGACCATCACTACCGCCGGCTTATAGTACTTCTTTAGTCAAAGGAGGAAAAATGAAAAGAAAGGCTCGACTACTAACGCTGATAAGGATACTGGTGCTGCCGCATTTCAATCCGAGATGAATCGAAAAGGTAAACGTAAAAGAGAAAAAGCAAAGGTTAAACCTGTCGAGGTTATCGAGATCAAGGGCAAGGCTTCGGCTAATTTAGAGATGGTTGAATCTGCCTATGAATATCAAAAAAGGCCGCATGGGTACTTTGAAGATGATCATGCGAGGTCGTTTCTCGAAACGCCACATGCAAATTCGATTTCTAACTTCTAAAACCATTAACATTCGCAAATACTTTATTACACGGAACAGAACATTAACGCAAGGGTTCTCGAAACAAAAATACTTACTGAAATAACAAAACGAAGCAGCTGCGAACTCCAAGCACGACATGCAAGCATCGATACACAACCCTACAACAGACAACACCGCAACACCTCAGCATAAATTAATAGAATAGTGACAAAAAGGCTTCTCGAACCAAAAACGCTTACCAAGACAAAGGAAGAATGGCTAAACTGAAACAGCGGCGGTCTCCAAACCGGTTCGGCGGCAGCCACCTCAAGCGGCAGTGGCGACCTGAACAACATGCAGCGACAACGAAGTTCCCGAAAATTCAGCGGAAAAGAGAACCAACTTAAAACCTTTTATCGGCAAAGTGTTCTCCGGTGGCAGAGGCAGCTTTGTCCCCTCTCATCCATAATCAACCACGACGAAGATGGAAGCTGGCAGTAACGGTGGCAGTTCCGACAAAGGCGACGGGATTTGCGATCCCAGGTAAGATCGGTTCAGGATCATGGGATCCTTTTCTATCAGATAGGAAGGGCTATTTCAAAAAATGCACTTCTAAATAATTGCTCCATAGATCCTATATCTATCTATATGAAGAAGAAATCTTGTAACGAGGGGGATTTTTATTTGTACAAATGGTACTTCGGCTGGACACGGTGGTTGTACCGTAGCTCAGCCTCAGATCTCTCTCTCTCCTTTACTCCCGAACTCTCTCTCTTTGGCTCTGCCATAAGTGACGGCGATGACTCCACGACGGGAACGCGGCCCCCTCTCTCTCTCTCTTCTCCGTTCTTCGCGCTCTCATTCTCCTCGGTGCAATACGGCATGCCGCGCCGCGGCATCGTCCTTCCTCTTCCCTCCTTCCGGATCTCCCTTTTCTCTCTTCCCTTTCTTTCTTCTCTTCTTTCTTGCTTCCACTCACAAAATCGTGTCTTGTGTGTCGGTGAGGAAAAGTGAGTGAGGTGTGTGCTGAGTGTGTGAGTCGTGGGTAGGGGATTGGGTGAGAGAGATGAGTGTAGTGTTAGGGTTTGGGGTGGTGTGGTGTGGGGTAGTTTAGGTATTTTTATTAAAAATAGGGTTAGTAGTGTAATTTCATAAAATAATTAAAGAGATAAAGTAATAATCAAAAACCAATTTAAATATAAAATTTCTATCTTTAAAATACCTTCCAATTACAATTTGTAAATTATTTTCATTCAAATGCTAATTTAATAAAAGTTTGAGATAAGTAAATTAACTCTCTTTTATTATAAAATAAGGTTAAAAATCTAGATATTAAAAATTAAGACATAAAAATATTTATTATTTTTCAATTACAAGAACTCTAAATTATAAATAAGAATTATTCCATTGTATACGAAAATCTCTAAAAATTATAATCTTAATTAAGTATAATAAATTATAAATAATTTATCAATAACTTTTCAAAATCCGGGGTCTTATATTCAGCATGTTGACAGCCTTATTTAGTTTCACCTTTTTTTTATCTTCATTCCATTCTGTTCAATAGTTGTAGTTTTTTCTATTAAAGGATGGAGGTCTGTTGTTGGACTGTTCTTCTGTCAGAGAATAAGCCACTGTGTTGAAATCTATGTTGTCTGCCATTAGGATCTTTTCTCCAAGCTGTGAAACTTAATCTCTTTGAGACCAAGCTCTGATACCAATTGATGGTAATCAGTGGCTAAAAGAAGGGGATAGTTGAATCTTAGCCACCTTTTTCGCAGAATATTTTTCAACAAACTTCAAGAGATATTTTTACTTTTGTCTCATAAAAAGTTGAGAGATATTTTTCATTTTGTCTCCTGATAACCAGAAACAGAAAAGAAGCAGAGAAGAAGAATTGACACCAGATATAACCTGGTTCAGCTACTAGGTTCATTGTAGTCTACATCCAGTCTCCATCACAATAATAACAAAATTTCACTATTTATTACAAAATTACAAACATCAATTCTTCTCTAGGATCTACCCAATCCTATTTGGAACAAATCTAGATTCTAAACCCAATCTGAACTTGACTAGACCTCAATCTAGCTTTCAACAGCAAAGTGCTAATCCAACTTGTAAGGAACTAAGACTCACGCTAACTTTCAACTGAAAAGTGCTAACCCAACTTGCAAGAAAATCCCCTCAGAATCATGATAACAAAACAGAAATACATTTAAAGGATTTCTGAGATAACTATGGTCTTTTTTTCACTGTTTAACTCTCTGCCTTTTTTCACTCATTGGCTTTTTCTTACAAAACCTCACATTTTACTTTTTACCAATAAAACACAGACAGACTAAACTGAGAAAAATAAATATTCAATGAAAGTCATGAAAGAGAAGAATAAACAGCTCAAAGAGCTATGAGAATCTAAATGTATGCTCTCACTCCTTACCTTCATCCCTTGGCCATTCACCCTTGATATAAAAGAGTGAGGTTTCCAAGGTTGAGTCACGTTCAACCCTAGCACTATCTTTCTTTCCAACATCAGAGTAGTGGCGACTTCATCAGAGAGGATTGAGAGGACCGAGGCTGATGCATGCAAGCTCACCTCTTCTCTCGTCCTTTTTCTTCAAACTTCTTCGATCTTAACCCTTGAACTTAACTTTAGCCCCAAGATTTGATTATGATTTTTGATGTGCTTTTGAACCAAGTAGGCTTCATGTTTTCCATTTTGTTTCTTCTATGAGATTCTAAAGCTTTCCTCTTATTTGTAGCAAAAAAGAGAAAATAAACTTTTTGTGTTGCATTAACCGAGAGAGGAAGAGACTAGCCACCATGTAACCCATTTGCTTTGTTTAGATTTAACAAAAATCTTTTTGTCATAACCCATAATCTAATATCTGAGCATTTCATTTTCTTCTTTTTTTTTTCTTTGATGAATGAATGATTTGACCAAAGCAAGAGAGAAAAGAGAGAAGAGAGAAACTTTGATGGAAGCTTTTCAAGGAAATTAAATTGAATTAAATTTAGAGTTACACTTACCAATATATATGAGAAAGTGAATGCTTTTTGTGATCACCATATGGAGCTTGTGGCCTTTGATTTCTTTCTCTAATTTATCATGGATTTTGAAGAATTTGAACCTCTTTGGATTTCTTTCTCTCTTTAACATTCAGTCACTTGATTTGAATCACTTTGATACAAGGCTGAATTTGTTTATTAATTAAAATAAATTTATTTAGTTTTGGTCCATTAAATTATTTTTCTGCACACTTAATCAAATTTATCAAACAAATAATTAAAAATAATTAAATACTTAAAAATACCTTTAACAATGTTTGCTCATCATAAATTTTTCTAACTCAATAATATCTTTAAATTATTTTTTTATTTATTACTTTTTTGTAAATATATCTTTTTCTTTAATTGTTTATCATATGCAAAATTTTTTATCTATAATAAAAATTTGTTGTTGCAAATTAAAAATTCATCATGAGTAAATCTTCTATTTTTTATTTTTCAATGTTATTTTATTTTTCACCCTATTATTTTTTATCATCTCCGACATTTTGAAAAATTGACAATAGAAAATAAGAATTTCTGATAGTACCGGAGACCTGCAATTTTCTGTTTTTTTTTTTTAATAGCTAAGGTCACTAACAATAATATAAGACTAGAGTGAGATCCGCACAATATGTGAAGAGGTATATTATTTATACTATACAGTGTATTTTAATAAATGTTATATTAAAAATATGTTAGAGAACATATTATAAATAGATTTTAAATTTATTTATTTTTAAAAAAGACATAGGTTATTTATATTAGAGTTATATAAAACTGCATTTTTATTATTTTTTTCATTTTTTGTTTTGCATTAATTGCTATGCTTTTTCTTTTCTTACGTTTTTTGTTTGTTTGTAAATAAAAATGTTATATTAAATTTAAGAAATCTTTTACAATTAGTATGAGAGATTAAGAAATGAAAAATAGTAAGAGTTTTAATATGTATAAGTTGTAAAATTTAAATATTTGTAATTAAAATTTTTTATAATTATTATTATGGCATTTTTATGTATGCTTATTGCATTTAATTAGTACTTGATGTTTCAATTGAATAATAATAAATAAGAGTTTTTTTTTAGTTTTTTAAAATATTTTATTTTACTAAATAGTGATTTGTTGATTTTCATTTTTTACCAAATCATTAGAATTGCTTATGTGGCATCATTAACAAAGAAAAGATGCCTTAAACTCATCGTGAAAAGAGTTGGTATCAGCTTTTATATATTATAAGACATAGGTTATTTATATTAGAGTTATATAAAACTGCATTTTCATTTTTTTTATTTTTCATTTTGCATTGATTGCTACACTTTGTCTTTTCTTACGTTTTTTGTTTGTTTGTAAATAAAAATGTTATATTAAATTTAAGAAATCTTTTACAATTAGTAAGAGAGATTAAGAAATGAAGAATAGTAAGAATCTTAATATGTATAAGTTGTAAAATTTGAATATTTGTAATTGAAATTTTTTTATAATTATTATTATGGCACTTCTAATGTATGTTTATTGTATTTAATTAGTACTTTGAATAATAATAGATAAGATTTTTTTGTTTTAATTTTTTTAAATATTTTATTTTATTAAATAGTGATTGGTTGATTTTCATCTTTTACCAAGTCATTAGAATTGCTGATGTGGCATTATTAGTAAAAAAAAGATGGCTTAAACTTATTGTGGAGAGAGTTTGATGCCGGAGCATCTATTAGGTAATTAAAAATATTAATTAAGGTAGTCTAGTTTAGCATATATTATTATATTGTGTTATGAGTTAGTCCCATATCGCCCGAGTCATGAAGGCTCCCCCTCCCCTACTAGTATAAATATGCGTATGTACCCCTTTTATTCATCAGAGTTGAATTGATTGAGTATATATTTAAATAAGCTATATGCTTATTTTCCTCTAAACTCTTTGAGAGTAAGAGGTGCATCCTTGGCTTAGCCAACCAAGGTGGGTTCTTGGCTACTTTCACCATAGTGGGGTTGTTAACCTCGCTAAGATTGGTGGCCCAAGCGGACATCTTGGCATCAGTTTGGTATCAGAGCAAGGTCAGTCCTCGTGGCCTTCACCTTGCTTTAGTAAAATTTTATTTGGTTCGTGGGTACGGTCTTTAGTGCAGTTCACTCACTGTTGGTACAAGTCGTCATCAGTACGGATTGTCTGTTGCGAAGTTCTGGATAATACTGTTCTTTTCTCTTCTTTGGGTGCCATTTCTGTTGGTGATTATCTTTGTTCATTTTCATCATTATCATCATTGTGCATCATAACATCAAAGCATAAGTTTCATTGCATAGTAAAAGATGGCTCCGAAGCGTAGAACCATTCAAGAAATTGAAGTGGAGAAATTACGACGCCAAGTTAAGGAGTTGCAAGAGCAACTTGCAAAATATGAAGCTGCTCAACATAATCATGGAAACCAGACTGAAGACAGTCCTTCTAGTGAAGAGGATAATGAAAATCCATTTCATTATTCTTCCTCATCTGAAGATTTTTTGACGCGAAGAGCACGACACAATACGACTCACAAAGCTAAAGACTTAGGAATCAAAGTTGATATTCCTGAGTTTGAAGGGAGGCTCCAACCTGATGATTTCATCGATTGGCTTTGCACAGTGAAAAAATTATTCGAGTTAAAAGACATTCCAAATGACAAGCGTGTGAAGCTTGTGGCGATCAAGTTAAAGAAGCGCGCATCAGTATGGTGGGAGAATCTCAAGCGTCAGCGAAAAAGAGAAAGACGGAGCAAGATCAAGACATGGGATAAAATGTGCCGTGAACTAAGGAAAAAGTTCCTTTCAGAGCACTACGTGCAAGAAGTTTTCATCAAATTTCACAATTTGAAACAAAAATCATTGACCGTGGAGGAATACACTATGGAGTTTGAAGAGCTTCTTATGAAGTGTGACATTCAAGAGCCTGAAGAACAAACTGTTGCTCGCTACCTCGGAGGGCTTAATAAGGACATTGCAAACATTGTCCAACTACAACCATTTTGGACGTTGGATGATGTTATAAGACTAGCGTTGAAGGTTGAAAGGCAAATAACACAGAAGGAGAACAATCGCTTCTCAAAAGAGAGGGGGTGGTTAATCTTCCAAAGTAGAAGTAGACTCCTCAACAATCCTCTAAGGTGAGCCATTTGAAAAGTTCACAAGCCAATAAGGAGCACAACTCTTCTTGCTCTACTGAATCCAACAAAAGGTGTTTCAAGTGCCAAGGATTTGGGCATATTGCTGCTGATTGCCCAAATCGAAGAGTTATCACTCTAATTGAAGAAGAAGACCATAAAGGGGCAAGTGAAGAGTTCGAGAAGGAGGATGATATTGACTATGATGCTGAAGAGGAGGTTCCCGCCGATTGTGGTGAAGCTTTGATGGTTTGCCGCATTTTGAACATTGCCATGCTAACTAAAGATGAAGGATGGATCCGCCATAACATTTTCCACACACGGTGCATTGCCCAAGGAAAAATATGCAAGGTCATCATTGACTCCAGAAGTTGTGAGAATGTTGTTGCGGCTTACATGGTGGAGAAGCTAAATATTCCAACTGAGGAACATCCTAACCCTTATAAATTGCAGTGGCTGAAAAAAGGGAACGAGGTCAAAGTAACAAGGCGATGTTGCGTTCAATTCTCAATTGGGAGTAAATATACAGACGAGGTATGGTGTGATGTCATCCCAATGGACGTATGTCACTTGTTGCTAGGATGTCCGTGGCAATATGATCGTTGTGCTATCCACGACGGATTCAAGAATACGTATTCCTTCTTCAAGGATGGAGTGAAGATTGTGTTGACTCCACTAAGACCTGATGAGTACGAGAAGAAAGTTGAGCCGTCCTTAATCACAAGGTCAGACCTTAACAAAACTCATCGAAAGTTCAACTTCATGTGTTTTTTACTGATTTGTGAGGAGAACAAAGAGACCTTGTCCGTGCATGAAGATGTCAAGCCTTTAATTGAAGAATTTTCTGATGTGGTCCCTGAGGAGATCCCTAACGGGTTACCACCAATGCGAGATATTCAACATGCCATTGATTTTGTCCCTGGTTCGGTGATCCCAAACAAGCCAGCATATCGTATGAGTCCTAAGGAGCATGGCGAGTTGCAACGCCAAGTAAAACATCTCCTAGACAAAGGCCTAGTCAGAAAAAGTGCTAGTCTTTGCGCTATTCCTGCTCTGCTAGTTCCAAAGAAAGATGGTTCGTGGCATATGTGCATTGATAGTCGTGCTGTGAACAAGATCACCATCAAGTATAGGTTCCTATTCCCCAACTTGATGATCTGCTAGATCAATTACATGGTGCTGTTATCTTCTCTAAAATTGACTTAAGGAGTGGCTATCATCAAATCCGTATGAGGCCTGGTGATGAATGGAAGACAGCTTTCAAGAAACGAGATAGATTGTACGAATGGACTATGCCATTTGGCCTCTCTAATGCACCAAGCACCTTCATGCGCTTGATGAACCAGGTATTCCGACCTTTTATTGGAAAATTTGTTGTTGTTTACTTTGATGACATCTTAATATATAGTAAGGATCATGATGAACACCTAGTCCACCTAAGTCAAGTATTTGTAGTACTTTGAGAGTAAAAACTATATACTAATCTCAAGATGTGTGACTTCTTGATGAATAGAGTCATAATTCTGGGATATGTTGTGACAAGTTAAGGCATTGAGGTGGATCATAGCAAAATTGATGCTATTGTTAATTGGCCTACTCCAAAGACGTTGCATGATATAAGGAGCTTCCATGGATTAGCCTCATTCTATCGGCGATTCATCAAGAATTTTAGCTCCATTGCTGCTCCACTTACTGAATGTCTTAAGCATGATACCTTTACATGGAGTACTAAGGCACAACATAGTTTTGAGGCATTGAAGGAAAAGATTTCTACTGCTCCTGTACTTGCACTTCCAAACTTTGATTCCATGTTTGAGGTCGATTGTGACGCTTCAAATGTTAGTATCGGTGCTGTACTTTCTCAAGAAGGCTGACCAATTGCTTTCTTCAGTGAAAAGCTTAATGACGCTAAGATGGAGTATTCCACTTATGACAAGGAGTTTTATGCGATCGTACGAGCATTAAGCCACTGGAGCCATTATCTATTGCCTAAGGAGTTCATCTTGTATACTGATCACGAGGCTCTTAAACATATTAACTCCCAACAAAAGTTGAATCGACGCCATGCAACCTGGAGTGAGTTTTTACAATCTTTTCCATTTCTCCTTAAGCATAAATCTGGGACTCAAAATAAGGTTGCGGATGCCTTAAGCCGACGACACACTTTCTTTTCCACTCTACAAATTAATGTTGTTGGCTTTGAGGTTGTAAGAGAGTTATATGAGAGAGATCAAGATTTCGGAGAAATCTGGACGTGCTGCTTGCAACAACCCTATCAACAATTCTTCATTCAAGAAAATTATCTTTTCAAGGGCAATCAGTTGTGCATTCCCCGTTGTTCACTACGCCAATCAATTATCTGTGAGACCCATAATGGAGGATTAGCAGGACACTTTGGAAGGGACAAAACGTTGGCTCTCATAAAAGAGAAATTTTATTGGCCAAAACTTGAGTGGGATGTCATTCGACACATTCAGAGATGCCACATTTGTCACATTGCTAAAGGTAGGAATCAAAACACTGGTTTGTACAAGCTGTTGCCTGTTCCGAAGGCCCCATGGGAAGATGTTAGCATGGACTTCATTGTGGGATTGCCTAGGACGCAGAGGCAAAGGGATTCTGTTATGGTGGTTGTTGACTGATTCTCGAAGATGGCTCATTTTACACCTTGTCATAAGATAGATGATGCCTCCTACATAGCAGATTTGTACTTTAAAGAAGTTGTGCGCTTGCATGGTATTCCTCAAATAATAACTTTAGATCGAGACGTGAAGTTCATGAGTCACTTCTGGAGGACTTTATGGAGAAAAATAGGGACACACCTACAGTTTAGCTCTGCTAGTCATCCGCAAGCGGGTGGTCAAACAGAAGTGGTCAACAGAAACCTGAGAAATTTGCTACGAAATTTTGTGGGCAAACACCCTCGCCAGTGGGATCTTGTTTTGCCACAAGCCGATTCTCCTACAACAATTCCATTAGTCAAACAACAGGAAAGTGTCCGTTCGAGGTAGTATATGGCAAGCGACCCATGAGTCCTTTAGACCTTCTGCCGCTACCAACTCCTTGAGAGTATAGTGCAAATGCCGATGAACGTGCTGAACAAATCAAGAAGCTCTACGAGGAGGTACGACAGAAGATATTGCGTTAGACTGCTCGTTATGAAGCCCAAGCCAACAAACATAGGAGGCCAAATATTTTCAATGTCGGAGATTTGGTATGGATTCATTTGAGAAAGGAACGATTTCCTAAGTCTCGTGGGAAATTATCTCCTCGAGCGGATGGACCATTCAGAGTCTTGGAGCGCATTAATGATAATGCTTACAAGATTGAGCTTCCAGGAGACTATGGAGTAACTGACACTTTTAACGTGGCTGATCTGTCACCTTACTATGATGAAGATGCAGAATCAATAGAAGATAAGACCGAGCCTCTTCCAACCCACGGAGAATGATGCCGGAGCATCTATTAGGTTATTAGAAATATTAATTAAGGTAGTCTAGTTTAGCATATATTATTATATTGTGTTATGAGTTAATCCCACATCGTCCGAGTAATGAAGGCTCTCCCTCCCCTACTAGTATAAATATGCGTATGTACCCCTTTTATTTATCAGAGTTGAATTGATTGAGTATATATTTAAATAAGTTGTGTGCTTATTTTCCTCTAAGCTCTTTGAGAGTAAGAGGTGCATCTTTGGCTTAACCAATCAAAGTGGGTTCTTGGCTACTTTCACCATAATGAGGTTGTTAACCTTGCAAAAATTGGTGGCCCAAGCGGACATCCCGGCGTCAGAATTGGTATCGACTTTTATATATTATAAATAGAAAATAGATTTGGAGAGTGAACAACAATTATCAGATAATGAAAACAAAATAAACTATAAACAACAATTGAATAAAAGTTTGAACAACATAAATATTCTTATTATAACAATAATAGAATGGTATAAATGATAATCTATGAAACACGGACACGTTGCTGAATTGTCGTGTTTGCGTGTCGGACATATTTTGGACATGATATCGTCTGATACGCGCGTTTGCTATGTCCAACCGTGTCTTAATAAAAAATTAAAAAATTCTTTTCCAGACACGCCTTGACACACTTAAATACCATCACGTGTCAGCGTGTCCAGTCTTATTTGATGAGTTTGGAAAACTCTTATTTAATTTTGATGATGAACAAACATTATTGAAATATTTAATTACAAAATTATTAATTTGATCTTAATTTCGAAACAAAAGAGAATTAACAAAGCCCAACTGTTGCATTATTGGTTCAGCTTTGAGTGTCCAAATGAGTTTGTGATTAAAGCTAGTTATATTGGGCCAGAAATTTAAATAATGTCACAAGCCCAATTTGTTGAGCATGCATGGTCCGAAAAAAAAATGGAATTGGGGCACATTGATGAAAAATCCAACTCATTGAATTTGGTTGCTTGCCTCCAACGGATTCCATTTTTTCACTTTGGATGGAATTCAAATTTGATTTAATGCATTGGAAACATAAGAAAGAGAGAGAAGATTGATTTGATGGCTATTATGACTATGCACGCCACTCTAACGGAAGTAAAAGCAAGCTCTTAATGTGTTTAACCACTCTACATTGCTTTTCTTCAGATTTTTCTTCTCTCTCTCATCTCTTTCTCTCTTCGGTTATTGCACAGAAAATATTGGCAGCCATGGAAGCAAAAAAGGAACTACTGAAAGGAAGAGAAAGCAAGCCTAAAGACCATCTAATGATGGCAAGAAAACACACTAAAATAAAAGTGAGCTGTGGCTGAGATTTTCACCAAATGTGGTTAGATTTGGTGAGGTAATCTTGAGCCTTTCATGCTCAAAAAGGGACGTTGAAGATTCGGCCAAGAGGGAGATTCTTGAAGCATGGCTTGTCTTCGATTCTGATCAACCACCACAGGGAGTAGCTAGAGTGGCGAAGTGATGGTTGAAGGCAGAGATTGAAGCAGATGAAGTCATTATCATCATGAGGCATCAAGGGCCAGAAATCCATCTTGGAGAGGAAGCCAAGGATGGAGAGCCCGGATTGATGAAGGGTGATGATCAAGAAAGGACTAGAGGTAATTGCATGTTGGTTAATGCATGGTTATCTCTTCTCTCTCTCTGTGTGGCCGAACCGGTTCTGTGTTTGTTGAAGGAGGAAGAAAGTTGGTTCGGTTTTGGCTTCAAGTGTGGAGGCTTTCCTCTTCTTTTAAAAGGGGGAACAACCACTGTTTGAAGCAAGGAGAAAATTTGAGAGTGCAAGGCACAGAGTTCTCAGAGCTACCTGAGCTAACAGATTTCTCTTCTCCTTCAATATTCTCTGTTTTGTATTTTTCTGTTTAATTTTGTCATGTCTTGAGTCTCATGGAAAAAGGCAAACAAGTGAGGTTTGTATGAAAAAGCCATAGAGCAGAAAAAGGCAGAGAGTGCAAAATTAAAAGAAAAAGCCATAGATGTCTTAGAGGTCCTTTGTTCATCTATGTTGTGTATCATGATTCTGTGGGAATCCCCTTGTAAGTTGGGTTAGCACTTTACAAGTTGTAATCAGATTGATTATAGTGAAATTCCATCATGTTTGTGATGGAGACTGGATGTAGGCTGCACTGCACCTAGCAGCCGAACCAGGATATATCTGGGTGCCATCTTCTTCTACTTTCTACTCCATTTCTGTTTTCAAATACACAGGAGCAAAAACCAAAATTATCTCGTGCCAAGTGACGAGACAAAAAGAAAAGTCTCGTGGCAAGGGACGAGACAAAACAAAGTTGCTCGTGTCTATTGACGAGCAAAAAACAGAAAAGTCTTCTCTGAAGGTCAGCAAGTGTTAGCATCGAAAAGGGGGCTAAGATTCAACCCCCCCTTCTCTTAGCCACTGAAACCATCAATTGGTATCAGAGCTTGGTCTCAAAGAGATCAAGCTTTGCAGCTTGGAGTAAAGATCCTCATGGCAGAAAACAGTGGCGCAAGTGTATTATCATACAATCTGGCTGAAGGTCAATCAAGCAACAGACCTCCCCTTTTCAATGGGAAAAATTATACCTATTGGAAGGAGAGGATGAAGATATTTGTACAAGCCGTGGATTACAGACTTTGAAAGATCATCTTGGAAGGTCCTAAATTTCCAACTACCCCAAATGCTCAAGGAGTAGTCTCTCTTAAACCAGAAGCAAGCTGGACCGAGGAAGATAGGAAGACGGTGGAGTTAAATGCCAAGGCAACCAATCTGCTCAACTGTGCCATCAGCTTTGAGGAGTACCGACGAGTATCACGATGCACAACGGCAAAGGAAATCTGGGACAAATTGCAAATCACTCATGAAGGAACTACCATTGTAAAGAAAACTCGGACAGACATGTTAAACAGGGAATATGAGATGTTTGCAATGAAGGAAGGAGAGTCCATTGATGAACTATTCGAACGGTTCAATATCATCACTGTTGGCTTAGATGCTCTTGGAATCACACATTCAGAATCTGTGCTAGTGAGAAGAGTGTTGAGATGTCTCACAAAAGAGTAGGAAACAAAAGCTTTAATTATTTCTGAGAGTAGTAACTTAGATTCCATGACACTTGATGATTTGAGAGGAAATCTTCTTGCTTTTGAAAACTCCTATTTGAAAAAAGATTCAAAAAAGAAAGGAATGCTTTTTCTTCTGCGACTAACCCTCTGGATGATGAATCCAGTGATAACTCTTCTGAAAATGAGTTTGTGTTGTTTGCAAAAAAATTCAGGAAAATGGCAAAGCTCAAAGGCAAAGGCAGCAGCTCAAGGAGGATGAAGAAAGACCCTAGCAAAGTAATCTGTTTTAATTGCAAGGAAATTGGGCATTTCAAATCTGATTGTCCCAAATTGAAGAAGGAAGAAAAGCTGAGAAAAGGAAAGAAGAAAGGACTAATGGCTTCATGGGAAGAGTTGGAAAACGACTCAGATGATGATGATGAAGAATCAGAAACCAAATCTCAACAATGCCTTATGGCAGATCATGTAAATCAGGTAGTCTTTCATAACCCTGACACTGAAGATCTTCATCTTATGATAGACCACCTTTCTGAAAAAATAAGATGCTTTCTGCTGGAAAATCAAGAACTTGAACAACAAATCACCATTCTTCAAGCTGAAAACAGTTTTCTAAAAGAAAAAGTGAGAGAGGCCGAAACTGCTTGTGATCTTGTTGAAGAGAATAAGAAGTTAAGAGCCCAAGTTAGAAGTTGTGAAAGTGACCATTCGGTCCTTGCATATGTGGATTGTTTTAAGCAAAATGAAGAGTTGCTTAAAGAGGTTAAAAGACTTAAAGAAGACTTAGCCAAGTTCACCCAAAGTTCTGAAAATTTGAATCAAATCTTGGCTAGTCAAAAACCTCTTTATGATAAAGCTGGGTTGGGGTTTTATAAATTTGAAAAATCACATTTTGAAAACATTGCTTCATCTTCAAATGATACAAAGTATCAAAACCCAACTCACTTTAACAAAACAGCAACTCCAAGATTTTGTAGGCTATGCAATCGAAATGGACACTTTCCTATTCAATGTTTCTTTGGTGAAAGAATGATTGGTGATAAAGTTTGTAAAGTTGTTTTTGATTACAATGGCTTAGGACATAGAAGATGGTTTAACGTAAAAGGATCCAAAAGGATTTGGATACCTAAGGTCTCTTAAGCATTGTTTTGTAGGTGTGCCTAGCATCCAAAAGAAAGGAGGAAAATATGTGGTACATGGATAGCGGATGCTCTAGGCATATGACCGGAAAGACAACCTTCTTCATAAAGCTTGATGAATATGATGGAGGATTTGTCACATTCGGTGATGATGCAAAAGGAAAGATAGTTGCTGTTGGGAAAGTGGGTAAAAATCTCTCATCTTGTATAAATGATGTCCTTCTTGTACATGGTTTGAAACATAACTTGCTTAGTGTTAGTCAATTGTGTGATTTAGGTTTTGATGTTATCTTTAAGAAGTTTGTTTGTTTGGTTGTTTGTGAGAAAACTGGGGATATTTTATTTGAAGCCAAGAGATGCAACAATGTGTATGGATTAACTCTTGAGGATTTAAAGGAACAAAATGTAACATTCTTTACATCTTTTGAATCTGAAAAATGGCTTTGGCATAGAAAGTTGGGACATGCTAGCATGTACCAAATTTCTAAGCTAGTCAAAAAGAATTTGGTTAGAGGAATTCCAAACATCAAGTTTGACAAGGATCTTACTTGTGATGCATGTCAATTGGGCAAGCAAGTAAAATCTTCTTTTAAATCAAAAGATGGAATCTCAACCAAAAGGCCATTAGAAATGTTGCATATTGATCTTTTTGGCCCTACTAGAACTCAAAGTTTAGGAGGTAAACACTATGGTCTTGTAGTGGTAGATGATTACTCTAGATTTGGTTGGGTACTTTTCCTTGCTCATAAGAATGACGCATTTTATGCCTTTTCCACCCTTTGCAAGAAAATTCAAAATGAAAAGGATTTAAAAATTGCCCATTTGAGAAGTGATCATGGAAGGGAATTTGAAAATCAAGATTTTGAAAAATTTTGTGATGATTTAGGAATTTCTCATAACTTTTCATGTCCTAGAACTCCCCAACAAAATGGGGTGGTTGAGAGAAGGAATAGAAGCCTTCAAGAGATGACTAGGGCTATGCTATGTGAGAATGAGATTCCTAAATATTTATGGGCTGAAGCTGTGAATACAGCATGTTATATTTTGAATAGAACAATCATTAGAAAAGGGTTAAAGAAAACTCCTTATGAGCTATGGAAAGGAACCCCTCCAAATCTTAAGTACTTTCATGTTTTTGGATGCAAATGCTTTGTACTTAACAATAAGGAAAACCTTGGAAAATTTGATCCAAAATCCTATGAAGGAATGTTTGTTGGATATTCCACCACAAGCAAGGCTTATAGAGTTTATCTCAAGGAGCATAGGACAATAGAGGAATCCATACATGTTACCTTTTGTGATTCTAACTTAATTTCCAGCACTGTGATAGGTAATGATTCAGATGAAGAAGGAGCTGGAACAAGCAAAGAAAGTCCCAAATCTGTCCAGAATGAAGAATCTGCCAGTCCAATTTTGTCTCGTCAGATTGAAGGAGAAACTTCCGTTTTGTCTCCTGAGCAGGCACGAGAAACTGAAACGGTGAGACCACCAGAAGTTCATCAAAACTCAACACCTATCCGAAAGCCTAGAGAATGGAAGTCCATGAGAGGATATCCTCATGACTTCATCATTGGTGATCCCTCTCAAGGAGTAACAACAAGATCATCCATCAAAAGGCCAACCGAACCTAGCAATCTTGCTCTCTTGTCACAAATAGAGCCCAACAATGTCAAACAAGCTCTTGAAGATCCATCATGGGTCAAGGCCATGCAAGAGGAGCTCGCTCAATTTGACAAGAATAAGGTTTGGACATTAGTACCCCATCCGGATGGTAAGAAGGTAATGGGTACTAAGTGGGTATTTAAAAATAAACTTGGTGAGGATGGACAAGTTGTTCGTAACAAGGCTAGATTAGTGGCCCAAGGTTACGATCAAGAAGAGGGTATTGATTTTGATGAGTCTTTTGCTCCGGTAGCTAGAATGGAAGCTATTAGGTTGCTTCTTGCCTATGCTGCCCATAAGGGTTTCAAAATGTTTCAAATGGATGTTAAGTGTGCATTCCTTAATGGCTTTATTGATAGGGAAGTGTATGTGGCTCAACCCCCCGGTTTTGAACATAAAGAGTTTCCAAATTATGTTTTTAAACTAACTAAGGCTCTTTATGGCCTTAGACAAGCTCCAAGAGCTTGGTATGAAAGGCTTAGTGCCTTCTTATTAGAAAATCAATTTCAAAG
>NC_029778.3:6632775-6635486 GCF_000817695.3 Arachis duranensis
CTCAACATGTGGTCAAGCAAGAAACAAGCCACAGTGGCTCTATCCACTGCTGAAGCCGAATATGTTTCTGCATCTGCTTGTTGCTCACAATTAATTTGGTTAAAAACACAATTGGAAGATTACAAATTAAAAATCAATAGTATACTCTTATTTTGTGATAATATGAGTGCTATAAACATTTCAAAAAATCCTGTTCTGCACTCAAGAACTAAGCACATTGAGATAAAATATCATTTTATTAGGGAACATGTGCAAAAGGGTACTATTGATATTCAATTTGTAAAATCTGAAGACCAAATTGCTGATATTTTTACAAAACCTCTCTGTGAAGACAGATTCTGTACCTTGAGAAAAAGTTTGGGAATGTTTGATTTAAGTTTCATTGAAAATTTGTGAATATGTGACTCTGTTCTGTTTTGCTCGTAGGTTTGGACGAGATGAAACTAATTGCATAATGGAAGAGCTGTGGTCAAGGGGGAGGCAACGCAGAATTCAAATATTTTATGGGCCCCACCAAATTTCCATGACCCCACCATAACAGTTTTGTCAGTTTCCCATTTTGTTTGAAAAATAAATCCACAGAATCTCTTGATTGTCTTATCATATCTTTTGGAAGAAGCATAGGTCAAATCAAATCCTTCTTTTTCAACTAATCCCTTGATTTAAGGAAACCATCTTTTCAAACTCTTGAAAACCCCCATGGTCATTAATCACCCACCTTGTGAATTAACTATCTCATATTCTCCTTTCACTCAACATTTATTCCATCCATCCTCTCTCACACAATTCGGTTCAATTCACTCTCTCATCTTCTACCCTTTCATTCTCATTATCATGAACAAAAAGGACACACCCAAAAAGAGCACTCAGAAGTTTAAAGGGATTGCCTTGAATGACACCAAGGAACCAGCAAATTTGGAGTCATGGGATTTCAAGAAAAAGTTTCATAAGCCACACTCTCACTATGATCCATCTAGGTTCGACTCATGTGCTTCCCATGAATTCCACAATGAAGTTCTGAAAGAACGAGCTCTCTGTGCTACTTATCTAGTCAGCCTAGACTCACTCACCAACAAAGGGATCAATGTCTCCTCTCTGTTTGATAATCTTCAATGGACTCCTCTGCTTCATATCCGGAAGCCAGTTTACCCAGGTTTAGTCCGTGAGTTCTATGCCAACATGAGACTTATTGATGGCACAATCCACTCATATGTGAAGAAGATTCATATCACTCTTGATGCTGGAATCATTGGGATGGCTCTAGGTTACAAAGAAGAAGGACCAAGAGCATACATGTCTAAGAAATGGGATTTAAGGGTTGGGATCACATACCAGATGGCTTTAAATCACACCTGCGAAGGTCTCTCCAAAATGGATAGTACGGCACCAACTCTCAAAGAACTTGGTCCAGATAAGACAATTCTTCTTTACAAAATCATATCTCATGTTTTCATGCCACAAAGTGGACCACGATATCGGGTAACAGTGTCTGACTTTCTTGTCCTTTTTGCTCTCGTTACTTCATCTCAAATATCATTTGCATACCTTATGATAAGGCACATGTGAAAATCTGTCAAAAGTTCAAAAAGGCCTAATCTTCCATATGGAATGTTTCTCACCTGCATCTTTGAATATTTTAAAGTTGATATAACAAATGAAGATGTTGAGAACAAGGTTTCACTCATAAAGGGCGAAGGAGCTGGTGACAAGAATGCTGATTCTGAATCAGGAGTACAATCTATCTGATGTCTTATGTGAATTCTAGTGTTATTCGGTTCCTGTTTGAACTTTTGATTGATTACTTTTGTGATACTCTGTTAAACATTTGATCATTTTGGATATTGGTTATATTTTGCATATTTTGTTTCATAGAATAAATTCTGTTTGCAGTTGCCCCCATGATGACAAAAGGGGGAGGAAATTTAGGTTCCAAAATTGAAATTGGAACGAAACAGGGGCTGGAAAAACAGGGGAACAGGGGTTGAAATTTTCATTTTTGAAAATTCATGATTACCCTTGTTCAAAGAATGCATGTTGTTATTGCATTTGTTTTAATATGGTCATTGCTGTTTGAACTGCATTTGTTTATCATGATTAGTCTATTTGGCATTTGGTTTATAATGATGTTTGATTTATTTTGATGTCTGGCTGTTGATTCATCATTGATAAACTTGTTGAATTGAAAATTTATTTTTGGCAGTTCCTTTAATTTGTGTAAAAATATCAAAACTGTCTTGTTTTGTTCTTCAAATATTTTTCATCATGTTGTTTTGCTCTGATATCCTAAACAGGAAAATGTTCGAAAAATATTTGGATACTTTTTGTAAGTTTGAGCAGTAAATCAGTTTATGATATCAAATGAGTTTTGATTATCAATTAAAACTGCTCATAAATCAAGCATTTAGTATCATAAAATATGCTAAATAACATTGTTACTTGAAGCTTGATTTAAAATGTTACAGGTTAGTGTTTCCCTTGGTAAAATAGCATACATTAAGGAGGAGCCATGTGACATTTAGAAAGGGGGAGAAATTCAAAAAATCAAAGGGAGTATTCTGTACTCAATCTCTAAATTTCTTTCCATTTCAATTTTAATAATGTTTGTCATCAAGCGGGAGATTGATGAGTTTGGAAAACTCTTATTTAATTTTGATGATGAACAAACATTATTGAAATATTTAATTACAAAATTATTAATTTGATCTTAATTC
>NC_029778.3:6635894-6648373 GCF_000817695.3 Arachis duranensis
CTCAACCACCACAGGGAGTAGCTAGAGTGGCGAAGTGATGGTTGAAGGCAGAGATTGAAGCAGATGAAGTCATTATCATCATGAGGCATCAAGGGCCAGAAATCCATCTTGGAGAGGAAGCCAAGGATGGAGAGCCCGGATTGATGAAGGTTGATGATCAAGAAAGGACTAGAGGTAATTGCATGTTGGTTAATGCATGGTTATCTCTTCTCTCTCTGGTGGCCGAACCGGTTCTGTGTTTGTTGAAGGAGGAAGAAAGTTGGTTCGGTTTTGGCTTCAAGTGTGGAGGCTTTCCTCTTCTTTTAAAAGGGGGAACAACCACTGTTTGAAGCAAGGAGAAAATTTGAGAGTGCAAGGCACAGAGTTCTCAGAGCTACCTGAGCTAACAGATTTCTCTTCTCCTTCAATGTTCTCTGTTTTGTATTTTTCTGTTTAATTTTGTCATGTCTTGAGTCTCATGGAAAAAGGCAAACAAGTGAGGTTTGTATGAAAAAGCCATAGAGCGGAAAAAGGCAGAGAGTGCAAAATTAAAAGAAAAAGCCATAGATGTCTTAGAGGTCCTTTGTTCATCTATGTTGTGTATCATGATTCTGTGGGAATCCCCTTGTAAGTTGGGTTAGCACTTTACAAGTTGTAATCAGATTGATTATAGTGAAATTCCATCATGGTTGTGATGGAGACTGGATGTAGGCTGCACTGCACCTAGCAGCCGAACCAGGATATATCTGGGTGCCATCTTCTTCTACTTTCTACTCCATTTCTGTTTTCAAATACACAGGAGCAAAAACCAAAATTATCTCGTGCCAAGTGACGAGACAAAAAGAAAAGTCTCGTGGTAAGGGACGAGACAAAACAAAGTTGCTCGTGTCTATTGACGAGCAAAAACAGAAAAGTCTTCTCTAAAGGTCAGCAAGTGTTAGCATCGAAAAGGGGGCTAAGATTCAACCCCCCTTCTCTTAGCCACTGAAACCATTATTATTCTTATACAAAATTCTAAAAATAGGACAATATATATTCACATAAAATATACTATTAATACTTGCAACTTTGTTTATGAATTTTTCTCCATTAAATTCTTCTCCATTCCCTTTGAACTCTTTCAATATCTTCGCAGGACCGTCACTTAAACTTTTTTTATAGACAACACCAAATCTTCCTTGTCTTAATTTCTCACCAAATGAATTGGTCTATGAAACACGGACACTTTGCTGAGTTGCCGTGTCTGTGTGTCGGACACATTTCGGACACGACACTCACCGACACTCGTCCGACACGCGTGTCTGCTGTGTCCAAACCGTGTCTCAATAAAAAATAAAAAATTCTTCTCTAGACACATTTGGACATACCTAAATATCATCACATGTCAGTGTGTCCGGCCTTATTTTTAATATATATATATTCTTAAAATAATTTTAGATATAGTATATATTATTATTTATTAAAACAAAAAATATTTTAAATATTTGATATAATTAAAATAAGATATTAAAAATAATAAAAAAATTTCATTTATATTTTAATATCAATAAAATATCAAAATATCATTACAATTTATCTAAAAAATATTTTATATTTTATATTTTATATGTATGCGTGTCCTCGTGTCATGTAAAATTTTAAAATTTGTGTGTCGTCGTATCCCATATCGTATCGTGTCCATGTCCATATCAGTGCCCGTGCATCATAGATGATAATTGAAACTTTTTTCTCCTTATCCTTTTAATCATAGACTGGCCTAACTATTTTCTTTATCACCTTATGCAATGTATGTACGTAGTATTTGATTTATGTGATCTGTTGTATTCTGCCATGTCCATATCTAACTACTTATGAAGTTTGTATCCTCACGTTCTAATTATGTCAACAAGTATTAAAATCTTAATCCTTAAATTACTGCAGAAAGGATTCCTTCATATTTATTTATTTATTTATTTTTTAAGCTCACACCTTTTATTGGTTATCATCCTTCACTTTTCACATAAAACACTTATGGCAAGGTTGTCAAGATCAAGATCCTATTTAGGATCAAGTAGGAGGATAGACACAAAATGTGAGATGGCGGTGAATTTGCATTCACAGCATGATAATCTCACAAACCCACGCATGCATGGAATTATTTTTATTTTTATGTTATAACAATAAAGAGAAAGAATATCAAGTATTTGGAATCATTCTCTAAAAGAAAATGAAAATAAAAAGGAAAAACAGACTCTCCTAAGATGAAACAATTAAAGAAGATTAAGAGACTTTGAGTTGAAATTAAAACATTTGTATTATTTTGATTCAAAGCACAATCAATCATGTAGTTAATCTTATGGTTAAAAATACTGACTTAAATGCAGAGAAATATGTGAATTGATTTTAGTCTTAGAATAAGCTTCAAAATTTCATATGTTTAAATAGAAACTAAGACAATTAATTTGACTTTTCTGTTTCTCTTTTTCTTCTGTTTCTTTTTCTTTTCGTAAACACCAAAAAAAATTAGTAAAATAAAAAAAATAAAAATTCCATTACCTTTGAATCAAAATACTATAATTCACACATTGTAAAAATTATAAAATTAATAATTATTAATCTTTTACTCTATCATTGTATTAATCCTCCTACTTTAGAAGTTTTTTTCATTCTTTCAATAGTGAAATTCAACATTTTGAATCCGTTTACAATCTCACATTAACAAAGGAAAAAAGGGGTTATAGAAATCATAATTATAAAAGTATATGAAAGATTCACACACATACATCTCACTTGTTTATTAACAATTTGTTTTTTATGGATAAGAATCATAACTACTACAAAGTTAACCAGAAAATATCTTGTTATCATCATCATAAAAGTTGGATATGAATGAAGTATGTTCTAGAGTTGCTATAGCCGTTCAAGATTTGTCTGACCAAAAAGAAAGTTGCCTAAAGATCTGGTATTTAATTTGGAGGGTAAAAGACTAAAGTGCAAGAAATAAATATTTTTCTAAGCATTATGCCATATGACATATGCCACAGACCCCAATACTCTTCACACGCCTATCATTTCAATTTGGACCAACAAAATAAAGTGATTAAAATCCGAAATATACTCATAACTCATAAGCACTTTCAACAATCATGTAAACAAAGTTGTTCGGACACTAGAAATTTAACACATCACCACCTTACTTATTTTGCTTTCCAAATTTATTATAATTCATCAATATATATATATGATTATTGTATACGTGTGGGTGGTTCATTCATACATGTTGTTGGACCATAATATTTGACTGTGATACCATTTTCAAATTTATAATTTTGATTATGCTATAGAGCAAGATGAAGATTTAACTTTGTTAACAAAAGACAAAAACATTGAGCATAATAAAGATTCTTTAACTCTGACTATGGAGGAGTAGCATATTTTAGAAGTATTTATACTTTTTTTTTCATTTATTTATATTCTTAGAAATTAGAATTGAAGTTGAAGCACTTTCTTTTTCATTTTTATCTTATGCATATTATTATTATTGGTCATTGGAGAATTTTGTTCTGCTGATTTAGAACTTGAATTATTAATATATAATTACTAATTGTTATTGAATTTTTTTTCCTCTCAGATTTACTAATTTAGAGTGTAAAGTTCTTTTCTTTATGTCATTATCATACTTTTTTTTAGTCATAATTTATGAATTTGATAATAACAAGGGAAAAAAAAAGGAAAGAGTAGATATATCTATCTCACCCCACCAACACTGTTCCATCACCAAACAGGACCTTCGATCTCTGTTCTCCAAGGTTACTGGGCACTTGAAAGAGTTTTATGAATTCAAGCTCCTCAATTAATCTGTAACTTTAAATGAGTTACATATGTATAGTTTAAACAAGCAACCGCTGACAACATAGCAGTAGTACATTGCAATATTGATTATTAGGCATCCCAATGCCGATAAAAATCAGAAAATCAGTAGTCAGATGGTTTGAAATGGCTTATACTATATTATTTTATGGCATTAATAATGTAACTCAAAATTCACATAATTTGAATACAAACTACTAGTGTTTTACTCAAATTTTGTTCTATGTTTATCAGAAAATGTAAGTATCTCAATGTCTCAATTGTTGTTTATAGGTCAAATATTCTTGTGATACCGCGTGTTAGATATTACGGATCTAATACTAGGAATTTGGAATACAAATAAAAATATTTCTGGAGTTCATGATTAGCATGTATGTGTGTCAATCGGTTGGAAGATAATATTTGTGTAAGGGTCAATCATAATAAGTTGACAATATGATGTTCTTCTTTAAGAATTTGCACAAGAAACATAATAGATCAACGTTCAAAGATCCATAATTTTATACGAGTAAAGCTGGTCCCATGTTGTTTGTTTTATGTAAATGTGTAGTTTTGTAATCAACGTAGTTAAAAATTCAATCTAACTCTTAATTTTTTTTTATATTACAATCTTAATAGATCGGCGGTTTCTAAAAATTTATATATAGATCGAATTAAAGAAGTTCACATTACAGAAAACTAAAAGGAGAAATAAAAGCAAAACATGAATCTAAAACCCAGCATATTCTTCTATGATTTGCATGGCTACATAGAAATCTTGTTGTGGCCAATGATTTTCCACAAAGCGCGTTGAATAACAAGTTAGTGTCATAGCCAGGTAAGTTGCATGACATGGACTATGGATAATGAGAAGAAGCAACAAGCTAATTAAGAGTGATAATCTCATAATCAATACACAAAATATTTTTATTTTTAATTTTCTTCAATTTCTTTTAATTTTCCTATCACACTTATCTTAATCAAACTAAAGTGACCAATCATTTTCGTTGTTGCTTAAATGAGGAGAGTTGGACTACTAAATAACATGCTAAATATGATAAGGTCTTCCACTTGGTGCTGCCAAGAGTTGAAGAAGTCTGAAGGCCGACTCTTCCTCACCATCTAATTAAAATTTAAAACATATTTTCTCTGATTAAAATTCTTACCATAAGAGAGGAGGAGAATCTTACTGTGTTTTTCATATCAAGTTTTGTAATTTATAATTATCAATTAGTCATTATTAGTATTTTTAATAATGTAAGATTAGATCTAATAATATAAGATTGCTTATTTTTTTTGCTAATTAAGTATTAGCCAAATTTTCGAAGTATTTCGATTATTTTAGGTTAATTTTAAATTCAAAATATATTAAATAAAAACTTAAATTAGTTAACCATAATAACAGTTGAGAATATAATGTTTTTTATTAAGAATTTTCACATAAAACATAATATAATATGCGAGTAAAGTTTAAAGATCTATAATTTTGTGCAAGAAAAAATAGTCTTAAATTATATATGTTTTACATAAATTTGTAGTCTTATAATCAACATAGTTAAAATTTTAATTTAACTATTACATTTTTTTGATATTATAAATAGGGATAAATCGGTTGATTTTGAAGATTGATATTAGATCATATGATCTTATGATTTAAATTTTTTATTATTTTATATTTTACATATTTAATTAATGTTTTAGGTTTTATGTCAAATCTGAATTTTTAGTGTGTTTGTATAAAAAAAGGGAATTAAGTTATTTTTTGTACCATCTACATAAAATGAGCTTAATCGAAAACAACATTTTAGCTCATTTGGCAAATTTAAAATTCGTAAAAGGATCCTGTGTTGTACATTTTGGTATGATTGACATTTGAATATATGAGTATATATTCTCTAATACATTAGTAAGCTATATAAGAACTCAAGCAAGCTATGACAAATTATTTCAAATCAAAACAAAGCAACAGATCAATACATAATAATTTTCTTATCTTTAATTCATGAGAAGCTGAAATAATATATAGATGACTCATGTATAGTCTATTCATTAATAGAGATGGCATATTTTGGATGAGGGATCTTGCATTAGAATATTAGATAGTGCATGCTAAAAACATTTTTATAAAAAGCACACAAAATGAGTTATAAAAATTAAGCTGGCAATATATATGATGTATTCTATTAAGAATTTGGACATGAAAAATGATTTGGAACAGATTCTCCATAACCATAGAGTGCACATAATTTTATATATCCAAACTTCAGAGACCGTGAACACCATAGAAATGAATTAGCCGTTTTGATGAACAGCAATCTGTCTATAATTTTTTGTTTAAAAATTGAAATTACTTCAATTATAACTTTTTAAGGAATCATAAAAGATGGCATGATTTTTTTATATTAGAAAAAAAAAATAAAAGCATCTGCAATGCACTTCACAATTTAACTCTAATATCTACATTTCACTCAATTCCACTGTTCATGAAGGAAATTTTCTTAGTTTTCATAGTCTTATTTTAGATTGATTTATAGTTTAAAGTATATTAATAAAAGCACAGAATGAGTTAATCATGAAAAACACTTTTATAAGTTAATTATCTTCAATATCAATATCACTCACATAAACCACTCATATAACATAATTATATATTTTTCTCTCACTCTCGGACACAGAGGAATTGAGTTTCTTTACTAAATAACTCAATGCATTTCATTCTTGGCATTCATACAAGACTTTTCATTTCATTGCAAGAGTGGTGGTACATCTTGATGAATCCACAATGATGTAAGCATGGATAAATTATAAGCTTGATATCCAACACACTTTATTCCACAAACAGAGAATTCACATGACAGCAAAAAAAAAAAAAGGAAAACACATGAAGCTTTGCATGGCCTCTAATCTCCTCTGGTTATTCTGTTAGGCATATCCACAAACAAGTCTCACAAGCCACAATGGTTTCCGAGTGAAGATAAACAACCTTCCAAGGAACATTCCAAATACCACTCCACATCCATATCCCACTGCTACTGCCTTCCACCCAAATAATGACTCTTTTGCCTCAGAAAATACTGAAGGTGGTTGTTCTTCATCATTGCTGCATGACTTTGACAGAGGGAATCCACAAAGCATTGGATTATCTTTGTAGGAATCATTTTGGAATGTATTGAATTGTTCTCCTGTTGGTATCATTCCCTCCAATTGATTTTTAGAAAGGTTCAAGACAGATAGAAAATTCAAATTTGTCAAAGCCATAGGAATCTCACCTTTCAATTGGTTCCATGAGAGGTCTAACCATTCCAAACTTGTCAAATTACCCAAAGTTTGTGGAATGATACCACTAATTTTGTTGTGTGAAAGATTAAGCCCTTTGAGAGAATTCAATTCTCCAAGAAGTTGTGCGATTTTTCCTTCAAACAAGTTATTTGACAAGTCTATGGTTGTGAAAATAGTTAATATCCTTGATATTCTATCCTTTGACCTTTCATAATGATCACAACAGAGTCATTATATGGTACACTGGTCGTATTGGTACCCATATACTCCAAACCATCAATTTGAGTATTATCTTTCCGAGCCATCATTCCTTGAAACTCTTGAAAGTATTGCATTGGCAAAGGGCCACTAAACTTGTTATTAGACACATCAAAAATTCTCAACTTTGGAAATGGGTGCTTCGTACTCAAACAAGTGATGGTACCATGAAAATTGTTATTTCGTAAACTGAGTACCTGTAATTCCTGAAGAGCTTCTAGCCTATTGGGAAATACATCTTCTATGTTATTGTCACTCAGGTCTAGAACTTCCAGTTTTGTGCAATGAGCGAACGATTGTGGTACTGGTCCCTCTAATTGGTTGCCATTCAACTTTATAGTCTCAAAAGCATTCTTCTTGGAGAAGTTTCCAGGTATGCTTCCATAAAAGTTGTTGATTTGCAAATCCAAAACCAGGAGCCAAGGAAAGGATCCCAAACATTGTGGAATATTGCCGGTCAAATTGTTGTGAGACAGGATTAGCACATTGAGGGAGCTTGCATTGCATATTGTTGAAGAAATGCCTCCTGTGAAGTTGTTGTTTGAAACTGAAAAGTAATAGAAGCCATTTGGTGGAATTGGAAGATCTCCTTGCAGCTGGTTGAAACTGAGGTCAAGAAAGTCCATGATCTTCCATGTGTGCAAGAGATTATCACCAAACCAATTGGGAATCTTTCCATGGATTTAGAAAGATCTAAATTTATTAGATTTTGTAGTCTAGGTAGGAATGAAGGAAAAACAGTAACACTACAAAAAGATGAATCTAAATGTTTAAGTTTGGGTAAGGTATATTCAACACTACTATTACTATCAACAGAGAGAAGTATATTGTTAGAAAGATCAAGATAATTTAAACTTTCCAACTTTGAAAAATAAGAAAAGTCCACAAGACCACTCAAGTCATTTGATGACATATCTAAATCAGTGAGATTTTTTAGAAATTCAAAGATCGAATTTGGAAAATCACCTTGAAATTTGTTATGAGAGAGAAATAAATATTCCAATGAATAAGTGGAGAATTTGCTAATTGGCCCTGTGAGCTGATTCATGCTAAGATCTAGCATTATCAATGAATAAGTGGAGAATTTGCTAATTGGCCCTGTGAGCTGGTTCATGCTAAGATATAGCTCTTTCGATGAAGACAAAGAATAGCACCAGTCTGGGATTGTCCCATTTATATGGTTATTACGCAAATCTAGTGTTTCCAGTTTTGGAAGTGTGGCATTTTTGCTTGGAATTGGGCCGATTAATTGATTAGAAGACAGACTTAAGTCAGAAAGTTGAGTTAGATCAAGTAATGATGATGGCAGCTGACCTCCTAATTTATTATCTGACAAATCTAAAACAGAAAGTTGAGTTAGATCAAATAATGATGATGGCAGTTGGCCTCCTAGACGGTTAGAAGAAAGTCTCAAGGTATCTAATTTAGTGAAGTTGTTGAACACATCTGGGATGTTACCTCTGAATGTATTATAACTAAGATCTAAGTAGGTGAGATGTTTGAGGTTTGAAAACAAAGATGGAATCTCACCATGAAGTCTATTTCCTGAAAGGTCCAACTCTGTTAGTTGAGTGAGGTTCCACAAAGACACAGGAATTAATCCATCAAATTGGCAATCCTGTAGCCGTAGTTTGTTAAGAGACTTCAAATGGGAAATGGAATCAGTTATTATTTCTTCCGAGAAAGGTATCCCAGAGAGGTCCAAGATCCATAGAGGAGTGCTCCAATTGGACTTTGGAAGTTCAACCTTCAGCTCTTCATTGCCATACAAACTTAGTTCTTCAAGATTAATTAAACCAAGTATACGAGTTGGAAATTTTCCATGCAATCTAGTCTCATCAAGACTCAGGATCAACAAAGAGGATGAGAAATTCATGAGCAAAGACAATGAAGTTTCTCTGATAGAAGACATGTCTACGCCATCTAGAACCAGCTCTTCCAAGTTAGTGGTGTTACCAATGACTCTGCTCCATGTGGATTCATCAAGTCTCAGTTCAGGATAATAAGAGGACGAGAGATGAAGTGAGAGTAATTTAGACAAGTGTGAGATTGTGGACGGAATATGACTACCAAATGATGAGTATGATAGATTGAGATGGGTGAGACTCACAAGATTACCAATTCCTGGATATATTGGAGAGTTGGAGAAGTTATTGAAGGCAAGGTTGAGTTGTTGAAGATGCGTCACATGGAACAGTGTGCTGTTCGGATGAAACTCGCCTTCAAGCATGCTGCAACTGAGGTCAAGCCCAATCACGTGCCCTGATGTGGTGTCGCACGTGACCCCATCCCACTCGCAACAGTCAGTACCGTTTTTCCATGATGCTGTCTTGGAATAAGAGGAGCACGCCCAAACTCCGTTCAATGAGGTGTCAATGGCAAATGAGTTCTTGAATTGGAGCAGGTTTGAGTTGTCATGGTGGTTGCATAGTGGCAACACCGATGAACAAGTGGGAGATGAAGTATAAAGAGGAAGCAACAAGAGAGTATAACACCTCATCATCATGGCACAATGTATATGTGTGTGGTGCATGGCAAGTCATGAATGCAAATATATATATAGGTCATCCCGTGCGTCTCCAAACTCTGTTAATAGTGTGGTGTGTGCTACTATTTTTTCCACAACCTCACTGCATATTTGCATTATTGCATCTACTAATTAAAGTAACACGTCAACTTTATTGCTGTCATAATCGGCATTATTAGATACTTTTTAGATGGTTTCCTTATTTTTTTCAGCACTCAGTGCAAGTTGAATTTTATAAGATTGTAGTTAAATAATTATATGACTCTTCTAAACAAAATTTCCCTTCTTCCTCAAAGTTCAATATAATATTTTCTATCTTAATTATATATGCCTCTGTGTATAACTTAAGCTTAAATAAAAATAATAAGGTTAAACTATGTGTATTTATCTATGTATATACGATGATGTATACAAATAAAAAAGGTACCAGGTAGATAAACAATCTATCATTGTCAGTCTATCTTATTTTTGGGTATATGATTCTTATTTATCTATGTATTTATTAATTGTAAGGACTCAACTGATGTAACTTGGATCTTTAATGTACAGAATTCGGTTACTGTATATAGGTTGATAACTTTACATGGCCGAAATTGTAAATTTTGTTATGCATGATCTATGATGTATTTGTAAGCTAAAACACAGGTAATAATTATGACAAATTCCTTGAAATCAAAACGAAAGCAACTCTTTAATGAGTTTTATTATAAAATACTATGCTATATATTTATTTATTAAAATCAGTTATTAATATAAAATATATGTTAAAATATGAAATACACATGTATTTATATATAAGTATATGTGATGATTATCAGACTGATTTTAGTGACTAATTTTAGTATACGAATAATATTTTTGTTTATTATATTATACTATCTTCATGATAACTACTTGAAATAAATCACTGATCACTCACTCATATATATGCTGTTCGTTAACAAATTATATCATACACTTTTAGTCCATAAACAAAGAAGTTCACATTACAGAACATGAAGCTAATAAGTAATAAGTCATTATATTCTTCTATGATATGCATGGCTACATAGAAGTCTGGCAAGCCAGACCACAAGGGTTTCTTTAATTCCCAGTCAAGATAAGTCAAGATAATACTATGGTTTGAAATATTTGTTTGATTCGATAGTATATTATTCTGGGCACTGATTTTCCACAATGCGCGTTGAATAATAAGTTATGTCATAATCAGGGAAATAAAGTTGCATGATATGGACTACCGAGACTGAGAAGAAGCAACAATAAGCTAATTAAGAGAGATAACCAATGCAAAATAATATTTTTATTTTTAATTTTCTTCAATTCCTTTCAAATTTTCTATCACACTTGTCTTAATGAAAGTAACAAATCTTTTTCATGGATGCTCAACAAGTGAGAGTTGGACCACCAATAACATGCCAATTGAGCAAAGACTCTTCAGACTTAGTGCTAAGAAGAGTTGAACAAGTCCAACTCTTTCTCACCATCTAATTAAAATTTTTACATATTTTCTGTAACTAAAATTCTTACCACAAAGAAGAAGAATCATGCATATAGTGTTGTTCATACCCTGGCCCAATATAAAGGCCCAGGTCCAACTAAAAGGCCTAATCTAAAGGATTAGAGCCTAGCTAAGTACCGGCCTTCACATAAGAAGTCGGTATCAACCACGACTTGGTCAGAAGAGGTCGGATGCGAGATTAGCTGGCAGATAAACACTCATTCAAATGAGTAACCGCCCCTAAAATCTCTCTAACCGTCTCATAAAGCCATATCTTAACCTCCCCAAGATAATAGGGACGGTTACCACCCTAAAGATATGGCACTACACCAACGGTGGTTATTGGCTCGCCTCTATAAATACCCTGACACCCCTTCAGGTATCTCTAAGCCCAATACTCTCTAGACCTGCTTACACCCTTGCTAACTTAGGCATCGGAGTATCTTTGCAGGTACCACCCCCCATTCACACGCGAGCACAAGTCGGACGGAGCCTCCCGAGCTGCGTGCCTACCCGGAGTTCTCATCCATCGCACACTTGGGCCGCCAAACGCCATCCGTTGTACTAATCTCCGGTTACCCACCGTAACATTGGCGCCGTTGCCGGGGACCCGAGAGATCATCCATCGATGGCGGAAAGATCCCACGAAGAAGGTCATGTGGAAACAGATTCTGAGCAAGAGAATCTGGACGTGGGCAATGACAACGAAGACAACGACCAACACAGAGAGGGTACCTCCGGAGTAAAGAATCCAAAGGTAAATTCCTCAGATGGGCGTGAATCAGAAAAAGACGGACCATCCCACATAGCTGAACTAATGGGATTGGTCTATAGCCGCCTGGAGCAATTGGAACAAGAGCGGGAGAAGCAAAGGGAAACCGAAAGGTACCTTAAAGAGGAGATGGAACGGCGAAAAGAGTTAGAAAGAAAACTCTTAAAGCTCGAATCCTCCCTCAAGAATCACAACTCCCGCGACGAACAAGAAGAGTCGCTCTTGGGTGAAGAGGATCCTTTCAGCGAGGACATAATGAGGGTAAAAGTTCCGAGAAACTTCAAAAATCCTGATATGGACCTCTATGATGGAACCACGGATCCGAAGCATCATCTAAG
>NC_029778.3:6650585-6651091 GCF_000817695.3 Arachis duranensis
GAAGCCGGCTTTATCAGAGAGGTCAAATACCCAACATGGCTAGCCAATGTAGTGCTAGTCAGAAAACAAAATGGTAAATGGAGAATGTGCGTCGACTATACCGACTTGAATAAGGCATGTCCTAAGGACCCTTATCCTCTACCGAGTATTGATACCCTGGTGGACTCCAGCTCGGGGTACCAATACTTATCGTTCATGGACGCCTACTCGGGATATAACCAAATCCCGATGCATGAACCCGACCAGGAGAAAACATCGTTCATCACACCAAGAGCCAATTACTGCTACGTGGTCATGCCATTCGGACTGAAGAATGCAGGAGCCACGTACCAAAGGCTGATGAACAAAGTGTTTTTCCCCCATCTAGGAAGCCTAATGGAGGTATACGTCGACGACATGTTAGTAAAAACCAAGCAAGAAGTCGACCTCTTAACCGACCTCTCACAAGTCTTCGACACTATAAGGTTGCATGGGATGAGACTAAATCCCGCAAAATGTGCCTTCGC
>NC_029778.3:6651402-6656996 GCF_000817695.3 Arachis duranensis
CTCCTGGAAGCCGGCTTTATTAGAGAGGTCAAATACCCAACATGGCTAGCCAATGTAGTGCTAGTCAAAAAACAGAACGGCAAATGGAGAATGTGTGTCGACTACACCGACTTCAATAAGGCATGTCCCAAGGATCCTTATCCCCTGCCAAGTATTGATACCTTAGTGGATTCCAGCTCGGGGTACCAGTACTTATCATTCATGGACGCCTACTCGGGATATAACCAAATCCCGATGCATGAATCCGACCAGGAGAAAACATCGTTCATCACGCCAAAAGCCAACTATTGTTATGTGGTCATGCCATTCGGACTAAAGAATGCAGGAGCCACGTATCAAAGGCTGATGAACAAAGTGTTTTCCCCCCATCTAGGGAGCCTAATGGAGGTATACGTCGACGACATGTTAGTAAAAACTAAGCAAGAAGTCGACCTCTTAACCGACCTCTCACAAGTCTTCAACACTATAAGATTGCATGGGATGAGACTAAATCCCGCAAAATGCACCTTCGCAGTAGAAGCAGGGAAATTTCTAGGCTTCATGCTAACACAAAGAGGGATTGAGGCCAATCCCGACAAATGCAGAGCCATCCTAGAAATGAAAAGCCCGACTTGTTTGAGAGAGGTTCAACAGCTCAATGGCCGACTTGCAGCCCTCTCCAGATTTTTGGCGGGATCGGCACTAAAATCCCTTCCACTATTTTCTCTATTGAGGAAGGGATGCCAATTTGAATGGACTTTGGAATGCGAGGAGGCGTTCCAAGAGTTCAAAAGATTCCTAAGTCAACCTCCTATCTTAACCCGACCAGTACCGGGAAAAGACCTCGTCCTGTACCTATCCGTGGCAAACAGGGCTGTCTCATCAGCCCTGATCAGAGAAGACGAGGTCGGGCAGCACCCGGTCTACTTTATCAGTAAGGTCCTACAAGGCCCTGAGCTAAGGTACCACAAACTAGAGAAGTTTGCCTACTCCTTAGTGATAGCCTCACGAAGGCTACGACCTTACTTTCAGGCTCACACAATAAGAGTCCGTACGAACCAACCCATGAAGCAAATCCTCCAGAAGACGGATGTTGCAGGGAGAATGGTTCAGTGGGCGATCGAGCTCTCCGAGTTTGATCTGAGATACGAAACTCGGACAGCAATTAAAGCCCAATGCCTCGCCGACTTCATTGCAGAATATGCCGGTGAACAAGAGGAAAAGCCAACTACATGGGAGCTCTATGTAGACGGGTCCTCCAACAAGACAGGGAGCGGCGCGGGCATAATATTGGCAGATGGAAAAGGACCCAGATAGAGGTCTCCTTAAAATTTGAATTTCCAGCTTCAAACAATCAGGCAGAATATGAGGCCTTGATTGCCGGATTAAAATTAGCAGAAGAAGTCGGCGCCACAAAGGTGATGACCTACAGCGACTCACAAGTGGTGACCTCCCAAATAAGTGGAGAGTATCAGGCAAAGGACCCCAATATGAAGAAGTACTTGGAGAAAACCTTGGAGCACCTTGGGCGCTTTGCGGAAACCAAGGTCAAACATATAACTCGGGATCTAAATAGCAGAGCTGACGCCCTATCCAAATTAGCAAGTACCAAGCCCGGAGGGAACAACAGAAGCCTGATTCAAGAAACCCTCCAAGAGCCCTCGGTATCAAAAGCAGAAGATGAACGAGAGGTACTTGAAGTAGTCGGCCTAAACCTCGGATGGATGAATCCCTTAGTCGAATACCTAAAATTCGACATCCTTCCCAAGGAGGAGAAAGAAGCTAAAAAGATCCGAAGGGAAGCACAACATTATACTTTGGTGAGAAATGTCCTTTACAGAAGAGGGATATCAACACCATTGCTGAAGTGCGTACCGACCTCAAGAACCACCGAGGTCTTGGAGGAAGTACATAGTGGGATTTGCGGAAACCATCTCGGAGCAAGGTCGCTGGCCAGAAAAGTAATCCGAGCAGGATTCTACTGGCCGACCTTGCAGAAAGATGCAACAGACTTTGTGAAAAAATGCCAGCCATGCCAGATGCATGCAAATTTCCACGTGGCTCCACCAGAAGAGCTCATTAGTATAACTTCCCCCTGGCCTTTCGCAAAATGGGGGATGGATCTGTTAGGTCCTTTTCCCCAAGCACCAGGGCAAGTTAAATACTTAATCGTGGGAATAGATTACTTCACAAAGTGGATAGAAGCAGAACCATTAGCCACCATTACCGCTCAAAGAAGTCGCAGGTTCCTCTACAAAAACATCATCACAAGGTATGGGATACCTTATTCCATCACCACAGATAATGGAACCCAATTCACCGACGCCACCTTCAGAAACCTGGTAGCCAGTATGAAAATCAAACATCAATTCACCTCGGTAGAGCACCCACAAGCCAATGGGCAAGCCGAGGCAGCTAACAAGGTCATACTGGCAGGTTTGAAGAAAAGATTACAGGAAGCGAAGGGAGCTTGGGCTGAAGAGCTCCCTCAAGTGCTGTGGGCTTATAGGACAACACCCCAGTCCGCCACAGGAGAAACACCCTTCCGACTAGTATACGGCGTAGAAGCCATGATTCCTATAGAAATCAGTGAGCAAAGCCCAAGGGTAATTCTTCATGATGAGGTCGGAAATGTACAGGGGCACAAAGAGGAGCTCGACTTGCTCCCCGAAGTCCGAGAAGGTGCCCAGATAAGAGAAGTGGCATTAAAGCAAAGGATGACTACCAGATACAACAAGAAAGTCATTCGAAGAACATTTGCCGTAGATGACTTGGTCCTAATCAGAAACAACATTGGAGTCAACAAGTCAGGAGATGGAAAGCTCGCCGCAAATTGGAAAGGGCCATACAAAATCAAGGAAGTGTTAGGGAAAGGTTATTATAAAGTAACCGACCTGGATGGCACTGAGTTACCAAGGTCGTGGCATGCTTGTAATATGAAAAGGTACTACAGTTAGAAGCGAACTCTACTCCCTGATGTACTCTTTTCCCAACTTCATGATTTTTTCCCAAAAAGGGTTTTTTCTGGAGAAGGGTTTTTAACGAGGCATCATAGTAGAGGCTAAGGGAAAATACACTGTCAAGACCCTTAGTAGCAAAAAGGTACCTTCCCGATTAATAAAGATCTTTCTTATCACTATATTTCTCTTAAAATATCCTCCTTTATTTCTTATAAGTCTTTCTAAACGCGCCGACTTAAGCTCGACAAAGCGTGAAAATCCCATGAATCGACCTAACATGGTCGTCAGGATAAAACGACGAGGTACAAGTCGGCGTAAAGAGGTTATACAAGTTGATCGTATTAAACTCGGAAACTATCCGACTCTTAAGTCGAAAGGAAATCCGAGTAAAACAAACTCGAAAGAGCTCCGAGTAAAAGAAAACCGAGCTCCGAGTAGATGAAAAACGCATCGCAAAAATAACCTAAGTCATAAAAGCTCACTAAAGCAAAGTTGAGTATAAAGGATAACAAAAGAGATATGAAAACCTGAAAAGTTTAAAGTTTGCATACAAGTCTTTGCACGAAAAAGGCTCGAGAAAACAATGCAAGCTAACAAAAGGGTTTTCCGAAAAAGATCAAACATATTCAAAACGGAAAAGCATGTACACGCGCAAAGTAACTTGAACCCTTATCCAAAAAGGGGCACCTACTTTGATTAGAAAACCCTTATCCAAAAAAGGGCATTTATTTTGTTTAAAACCCTTATCCAAAAAAGGGCGCCAAACAGAATATTTTGTTTACGGCCTTAAAAGGCCAGAAGGAAATTGTTCACAACCACCAACAAATAAATAAATTCAAAAAAGGGGGGACCCACAGGCCGGGCCCCCATATAGCCATAAAGATAAAAAGTCATTTTTTGGACGGAGTAGAGGAATCACCATCACCAGGAGGAACACCACCAGGACCGGGAGGAGGAGCCGAAGAGGAAGTCGGGGAAAGGATTGAAACAACCGGAGCATCTTTGGGACGAGGAGGAGACTCTATAATCCTCTGCCCCCGAGTCTTTAGGTCTGACTCGGAAATGACCTCGGGGACAGGAGGGTCAACAATAGCGCCGTCGATAACTACCTTGTCAGGATGTAAAGGAGAAAGGTCCAAGTCGGGAGCAATAACTCTGACTTGTTCCAAGAAAATTCTCCAAGACTCCTCGGCGCCCTCGGCGATAGAATCCTCCAACTCGGCGTATGCGTTCCGGGAATTCAACAAGTCCTTCCTCACAGCCACAATATCTTGAAAAAGACTGTGATAGCTCTCCTGCGCTGTTTTCCTCAAATTTGCCTCCAAGGTGCATTGGGCCCGCAGCTTACCCTCCTCCTCCTTAAGGTGATCCCTCTCCTTCCTCAGTCTATCTCTCTCCTCCTTCAACTCTTTTTCATGTTTTTCATAAATAAGAAGTCTCCCCTCCAACTCCTCAACCTTCGAGGATGCCCCCAAAGAGCTGAGGGGAGCCTTCTCAAAAATGTCCAAGAGTTTGCTACAAACACCCGCTGTCCTAAAACTCTCCTCAGCCATGGCGGTAAGGTGGTTTCGAACAGAAACATCATCCATACTTATAAAAGGATAGATGTTCTTTCGAACGAATGTCAAAGCATCCGCCTTAACCCCGCCATCAAAAGAAGAAGAGCCAGACTCTGAAGTCTTGCGCTTCTTCTTCTCGGGCTCGGAGAGAGTTTGGGCAGAAGGGGGTGGTCGGGGCAAACTTGAGGAAGAAATGACAAGGGGTTGAGAGGGAGTACCCACATTCTTAGGAGGAGGAGGAGGTGGAGAGATGACCGTCTTGGCCCTAGCCCGGGACTTCGCCTTAGCCTCCTGGACCCTTTGGTAGGCCTCCTGAGCGTTCTTTTTTGCCATATCTATAAAAGAAACAACCAAGTTACAAGTCGGTAGAATACAAGTCGGCATAAACAACTCGGAAATAAAAAATGCATGCGCTACCTATGCAAGATTGAACGAAAGTCGGCGTCCCCTGAAGGATTTTTCTCGTGTCCAAGTATGGGGCCCTCCCCCATGCTTCTCGGAAAAACCCCACAACTGCCGCCTCCACCTCGTCCAGGTCATCTGGACCAATCTTTTCGCAAGGGGAGGCCGGCAACCAGTAAAGGGGAAAGCGAGGGGAGGAATGCTCGTCCAGGAAAAAGGGGTGGTGACCCTCTACGGCTTGAACTTTGAAAAAGAAGTTTTTGAAGTCGTGAAAAGATTCGTCGAAAAGGGTGAAAATCCTCCGACCTTGAATGGCTCGGAAGGATACCCATTGCTGTTTGTTATTTAGCCCACTAAAGGGCTTAGTCATATGGAAAAGATAAAAGAAGATTCTCAAGGAAGTCGGAAAGTCCAGAGCGTGGCTTATAAACTGGTAAATCTTCAAAAAACCCCAGGAATTGGGATGGAGTTGAGTAGGGGCAACCTTACAGTGGTGCAAAACGGATATCTCGAAATCTGAGAAAGGAAGAAAAACACCCAAACGGGTGATCATACATTCATACATGAAGAAAAAATGAGGGGCCGCCTCATTAGCTCTCCCAAAACAGACCCGGTCTTCAGGACCCGGGATTACCAGTTCATATTTTGGCTCGTCCTCCTCCGAAGTACAGAGCCTATGATGAGTACGAAGGTG
>NC_029778.3:6657454-6673722 GCF_000817695.3 Arachis duranensis
GCCCAGGTCCAACTAAAAGGCCTAATCTAAAGGATTAGAGCCTAGCTAAGTACCGGCCTTCACATAAGAAGTCGGTATCAACCACGACTTGGTCAGAAGAGGTCGGATGCGAGATTAGCTGGCAGATAAACACTCATTCAAATGAGTAACCGCCCCTAAAATCTCTCTAACCGTCTCATAAAGCCATATCTTAACCTCCCCAAGATAATAGGGACGGTTACCACCCTAAAGATATGGCACTACACCAACGGTGGTTATTGGCTCGCCTCTATAAATACCCTGACACCCCTTCAGGTATCTCGAAGCCCAAGACTCTCTAGACCTGCTTACACCCTTGCTAACTTAGGCATCGGAGTGTCTTTGCAGGTACCACCCCCCATTCACACGCGAGCACAAGTCGGACGGAGCCTCCCGAGCTGCGTGCCTACCCGGAGTTCTCATCCATCGCACACTTGGGCCGCCAAACGCCATCCGTTGTACTAATCTCCGGTTACCCACCGTAACAAGTGTCATATACAATAATCTTATGATGTTTTCAGTCAAAGTGTCATTCCTACTAAAAGTCTAAAATTATATATATATATTGAGAATTAGTTCTATTTACAGTCCAATATCATTTCATATATATTACCAAATGCGATAAAATGTAGACGAATATCTTTCTTGGAAGTGCTCCGATTATTTTAGATTAATTTAAAATTCAAAATACATTAAATAAAAGCATAAACTTAGTTAACCATAATAAGTTGGCAACATGATACTTTTCATTAAGAATTTTCACACGAAACATGATATAACATGCTAGCAAAGTTTAAAGATCCATAATTTTTTGCGATTTGAATCGAAAATAACATAATATAATTTAAATTTAGTTTACATAAAATGAACCTAAGCTATGATAATTTCTTGAAAATTGAAAATAACATTCTAACCCATTTGGCACATTTTCTGGAAGTGCTTAGATTATTTTTGGATTCATTTAAATTTCAAAATAATATTAAATAGAAGCACAGAAATGTATTATAATAAGTTGACAATATATATGATGCATTCTATTAAGAATTTGCACATGAAAAATAATTGCACTACGCATGAAGTTCTGTAAAAGTGTCTTGTACAAGAATTTGGAACACATTCTCCATAACCATAGATATAGCTGAAATCATCATTCCGTACATTTGAGTGCAAACAATTTTATATATCCAGAGACCAAAGATTATGGCAACTAACCCATAGCAAAATAGAAAGTGATATGACATTTATGAGTTATAGCTCGGCAGGCCTATTCATAACCGATGTATTAACGTCACCGATTTTATGGCATTAAACGATTTTGGTCGGTTACAACAAAATAATCAATTCAGGAGAAAACGGTCGATTATCGTCTCCGAGTTATAAAAGAGAACAATCCGAGTTGAAAAGATAGATCATTGTTCCAAACTACAAAACTCTTCTGGTAATTCTCATTAACTGACTTGAGCGTCGGAGTACTTTTTGCAGGTGCTCCCCCTCTTGTTCCACTTGGTGGTCGAGACGCATCGTGATTCACTCACAAGGTCGTACAACTCCTTCTTCGGAACGAGGTGTAGCTCGGCCAACCCCTTCTCAGGGACGAAGTATAGCTCGGCCACAACCAGGCAGGAACAGAAAGTTTCCGAGTCACAATCTGAGTTACTGTTTCTTTCCATTTCTATTTAGATAATCCAAGTATGGCAGTTGGAAAATTCCCCTGCAACTCAGTCCCTTCAAGACTGAATTAAGGAGACCAGAGAGGATGACAAATTCATCAGCAAAGACAATGAGGTGTTAAGCCCAATCACGTGCCCTGATGTGATGTCGCACGTGACACCATCCCCGTTCTTTGGACAATAATGAAGTCTTGATGGCAAGTGAGTTCTTGAATTGGAGCAAGTTTGAGTTGTCATGGTGGTTGCACAGTGGCAACACCGATGAGCAACTGGAAGATGGATTATGAACAAGAAGAAGAAGCAACAAGAGACTAAAACAAAGCACAAAAAAACTCATCATCATCATGTTACACTGTTTAGATTTTTTATTTATTTGAAGTTGGGAATGAATATATGCATGTGTGTGGTGCATGGCATCCAAAACTAAGTGATGAATGCAAATTCATAGAGAATATCCCATGGAATAATAATATGCTTCATTTTTCAACAAATTCATACACTTTGTTCCGTTGAGAATGAAAAGGCCTTAGTTTGATTTGAATGTTATTGTAGCTTCTGTAAACTGGCACAAACTAGATTTTCTACAAAGCGCATTGCATAACACGTTAATAATGATTGAGTAATGTCAGAAAATTAATTTTTTTAATCCATATCAATCAATTTTTTTAAAATGATTTTATTTATTTTAAATTTTAAATTATAATTTTTTAATTTTAAATTTTAAATTATAAACTTAAATTAAATTTTAAATTTGACAAATATTCACTAAATAAAAATTGGTTTCTTATGTTTTTGTAGTGGATATTATGATTTATGACACTAATGGAGTATTGGATATAATTAATTAAGTATCAGCAATAAAGAGGCAACAAGAATAAACAAATGCACTTATGCACCGTTTGATTAACAATGTTAATTTATAAAGACAATAAACTGTGACAACCCTTTTTGAATTTTACAAGGTTAATTTTTTTTTTTTTTGATATATTTATAATGAAAATATTTAGTAATAAAAAAATTACTTAAAAATAGTTAGAATTTGTCCTTTTTTGTTTTTAGTATATTTATAACAAAAATAGTTGAGTTTGAAAAATTAATCCTTAATTAAAATGATGAACAAATATTATTAGATGATTATCAATTATTTGTGTAATTTATTTGGTTTAGTGTGTAGAAAAATAAGTTAAACAAAAATTGTCCAAGAAACTTGAAATGCAATCCAAATCCAGCTTGGTCCATGGATGCACACAATATAACTCACACATTGATCATCCATTAAGCAAGCCTATATTAATACTCCAAATCTTGATACAAAATGAGAAAGGCTAAACCGAGAAAAACAAAAGAAGCCACATGTTATGCGTAAAAAATCAAACTTAGTCCAAATTACTCCAAGTAAAAAATCAAACTTGGTCCAAATTACTCCAAGCCTATTCGATGATCCCAAAGTCAAATCCTCGTAAATCACTAGGTCACCGACAGAGTAAACAAAATTCAGATTTATTTGATTTCATTTTCAATTTCANNNGAACTCTCTTTCTCTTCTCTCTCTGCTTTTTCTTCCTTTTATATCAAAAGTTCAGAATCAAGAAAGAAGAAAATGGAAAGTGCCAAAGCTAAGTTATGGTGAAAAACAAAAAGGTTTGTTTATAAACTCAAGCAAGAAAAAGAGTTACAACGAAAAAATTATTTTTATTTGGCTAAAACACATCAAAAAGCTTCTTTCTCCATTTGTGCTACACCTAAGAACTGCGAAGAAGTTCATTGAGCTACAAGCACCAATCTAGTAACAATGGAGAAAGTAAAGTCAAATAAGATCTATAACAAATTCATGATCCAAATCCAAACTTGGAGCTAAAGAAATTATATACGGTCAAAAGTGAAGCTAAGGAGCTTGATGAAAAAAGATGAGAGAGAACGGGTGAGCAATAGAATCGAAATCCTCTCTCTCTTCTGACCACTCTACTGTGATCTCTGATGTTGGAGAAAAAGATAGTAAAGGGGTTAAACTTGTTTCAACCTTGAAAGCTTCACTCTTCATAATAAGGGTGAACAGCCAAAGGTTGAAGTAAGAGAGAAAGAACAGAGTACTAAGTTCAGTTCTCATAGCTACCTAAATTATTTTAAGTTCTTCTCCTTCATGATTTTCATGTTGTATTTCTTTTTTTCAGTTTAGTCTGTCTAAGTCTCATTAAAAAAGGCAAACATGGTGATGCTTGTAAGAAAAAGTCTATGAAAGGTAAAAGACAGTGAGTTAAACTTGGAGAAAAAGTCATAAGATATCTCAGATTTTTTTTTGTACATCTTTCTGTTTTGTATCATGATCCTGTAAAAATTTCCTTACAAGTTGGGTTAGTACTTGGCTGTTGAAGGCTAGATTGAAGTTCTAATCAAATTTAGATTGGGTTAGAATATGGATTTGTCCCAGATAGGATTCGGTATATTTTAGGGATTGGAGAATTGGTGATTGTAATCCATTGAAAGATAATGAAATTCTGTCACAATTGTTATGGAGACTAGATGTAGACTACATTGTACTGAGTAGCTGAACTAGGATATATTTGTGTGTAATTCTCTATTCTCTACTCTATCTCTATTTCTGTAATTTAAGAGACAAAAAGAAAGTAGTGTCTCGTATCTTGTTAGGAGACAAAAACAAATCCTCAAGTTCTCTTAGTGAAGCTAAATTAAAAGTCAGCAGAAAAAAGAGGTCAAGATTCCACTCTCTATTCTCTTAGTTACTGATAACCATTAGAAATATTTAACAACAAAAAAAAAATTAGTAAGAAAAACTAAAATTTATCTTATTTAACATTTATTAATTATTATAACAATTAACAAATGTTAAATAAAGGAAGTTCTGACTTTTTTTTGTTTTCTTAGTATTATCGAAATTTATTTTACCAATCAAAATATATGGGATAAAAAAATAGTAAGAATTTATCTTGATGCAGTGGCTAAGAGAAGGGGGTTGAATTTTAGCCCCCTTTTTGTTTGCTAACACTTGCTGGACTTAGAGTAGACTTTTCTGTTTTTAGCTCATCCCTAGCCACGAGACATTTTCATTTTGTCTCGTCACTTGGCACGAGACATTTTTGATTTTGCATCTGAATAGTAAAAAACTGAAGTGAAGTAGGAGAGAGAGAAGATTGCACTCAGATATATCTTGGTTCAGCTGCTAAGTGCAGTGCAGCCTACATCCAGTCTCTACCACAACAATGATGGAATTTCACTGTAATCATCCAGATTACAAATTGTAAAGTGCTAACCCAACTTACAAGGGGATTCCCACAGAATCATGAAACATAACACAGATGCACAAAGGAACTCTAAGGACATCTATGGCTTTTTCTTTTAATTTTGCACTCTCTGCCTTTTTCCGCTCTATGGCTTTTTCATACAAACCTCACTGTTTGCCTTTTTTCCATGAGACTCAAGACATGACAAAATTAAACAGAAAAATTACAAAATAGAATACATTGAAGGAGAAGAGAAATCTGTTAGCTCAGGTAGCTCTGAGAACTCTGTGCCTTGCACTCTCAAATTTTCTCCTTGTTTCAAACCATGATTGTTCACCTCTTTTATAGAGAAGTGAAGCCTTCACAGTTTGAAAAACACACACACCCGAGCTTAGCTTCCTTTCCTTTAAAACAGAACCGGTTCGGCCACAGAGAGAGAAGAGGTAACTCATGCAAATACTTCTAGTCCTTCTTTGATCATCACTCTTCATCAATCCGAGCTCTCCATCCTTGGCTTGCTCTCCAAGATGGATTTCTGGCCCTTGATGCTTCATGATGTCATGATGATGATGGCTTCATCTGCTCCAATCTCTGCCTCTTCCATCACTTCACCACTCTAGCTACTTCTTGTGGTGGTTGAGCAGAATCCGAGACAAGCCATGCCTCCAAGAATCTCACCTTGCTGGCCGAATCTTCTTCCTTCTTTTTGAGTATGAAGGATCCGAGATTACCTCACCAAATCTTACCACATTTGGTGATTATCTCAGCCACAACATACTTTTGGTTTTCTTTTTCTTGCCATCATTAACTTGATGGCCTTGATGCATGCAGCTTCTTCTTTTTCCTTTTGGTAGCTTAGTGTAGCTTCCATGGTTGTTGTGACATGACCGAAGAGAAGAGAGAAAGAGATGAGAGAGAATGTGAAGTTAAAGTAAAAGTAATTAAATGAAATGAAGCATATGATGGATAGCTTTTACTCCCTTTGCTTTGAGCAGCGTATAGCATTAATCATAATGATTCCCATCAAATCAAAGTCAAGTTCTCTCTCATGTTTCCAATGCTAGCATATTAAGTTTTAAAATCCAATCTTAGCAAGCAATGGAATCCGTTGGAAAGCACGAAGCCTATATGCTTTCTTGGTTTCGGACCAGGCTTGGAAGCATTAAAAAATTACTGTTGGGCTTGTTAATCACAACATTAAATCTGGCCCAATTAGTAACATTTGCTTTCCTAGTGAATTTTGGTTTCGGATCAAGCATAGGAGGCTTTCATCAAAATCAAATATGGGCTTAGTTGCAACAACATTGAGCTTGGCCCTTAATACAACAATTCAGCCACATGAAAGGAAACATGTAACAAGGCTGATTATTGGTTTTAATTTGGGCTAGCAACATTTTATTTTCCGGCCCAATTAAAAACCTGCATCACAAAATTATTAATTAACATATGTTTAATGAAGATTGAATTAATAATTTTGCAATTAAATATTTTAATAATGTTTGCTCATCACAAATATTAATTTGGAGTTTTCCAAACTCATCAATATCCCCCTTGATGACAAACATTATTGAAAATTGAAATGGAAAGAAATTAAAAGATTGAGTAAAGAATACTCCCTTTGAATTTGAATTTCTCCCCCTTTCTAAATGTCACATGGCTCCCCCTTAATGTATGCTATTTTACCAAGGGAGGCATAAACCTGTAACATTTTAATCAAGCCTCTAAATATCAATGTTATTTAGCATATTTATTCATGATGCCAAATGCTTGATTTATGAGCAAATTTTTGAGTGATAAACAAAACTCGTTTGTTATCAGTAATCTGATTTTCTACTCAATACTTTATACACATTAACTGAGCACCAAACAATGTTGTTCAAAAGTTATTTTCCAGTCAAAATATCAGAGTCATATCATTCAAGTAAGGAAAATATTTTTGAATCACCCATAATCAAAACATGGCGGCTGTTAGATATCACAGTTTAAAGGAACTGCCAAAAATAAATTTTTCAAACCAACATGTTTATCAAGATAAATCAACAACCAGACATTCATATTTTCAAACATCATCAATGCCATATACGTGATCAACAGCAGTAACCATAGTAAACAAATGCACTATCATAACCATAGTAAACAAATGCACTATCAACATGCATTTTCTAAACAAGGGTGATCATAAATTTTCAATTGAAAATTTCATCCCCTGTTTCATCAGATCCTCCCCTGTTTCATTAGTTTCAATTTCAATTTTGGAAACTAATTTTCCTCCCCCTTTTGTCATCAAGGGAAACCTGCACAAAATATGAGAAATACACCAAAATATCCATAAAGTAGCAAGATTGTATCAAGGTATCACAGAGCAGTGAGTATCAAGTCATGCTCATACAAAAAACAGATTGAGTCTAAAAGAGCCAATATCAAATAAAGGAAAAGAAACAGTCATTAATTATCAGAAAGATTGAACTATGAACCGGAATCATCTTCGCAATCCCCTGTTCCCATTTCATCATCAAAGCTCTTAATCATGAAGCCAACTCTGTCGTGACATTTCTTCCAAGCCCTTTCCTGTTCATATTCCAATTTTCGGGCAGTCTTGTGGGATTTGAACATCAACTTGGACATGTTGCGCAGTAACATTTGAGGGTTCAGGATGGCTCTCCAGATCACTGAGAGATGGTTCAGAGGGAACAGATTTCTTGCCTTTCTTGCCCAAAACTCCTCCTCCTTTAATCATTGAAACCTTGTTCTCAACAGATTCATTAGTCAAATCAACCTTAAAATACTCAAATATACATGTGAGGAACACCTCTCCATCCTTATCCTTTATATACTTAACCTGATCCAAATCTCTCGTTCTTCTTTCACGGCTCTTTGTGATTCTATATATACCTTTTTCTCTTTCTTTTCTACCCAAAGACTGGTAGAGACCCTCATATGCTCTAGTTCTTGCTTCACTTACTGCCACTTTTGTCTCTTTTTTAGCCGTCTTATATTTTTCTCAGTTATCTGCGTTGCGGCATAAAGACCACTCTTTAAAGCACTCTCTTTTTATCTTTATCTTTTCTTATACACTGGCATTCCACCACCAGGACTCCTTGTCTCTTGGTCCTATTTCTTTAGATTCACCAAAGCTTTCTTTTGCTGTTCTTCTAATAACTTCTGCCATTTCCCTCCACATCTCTTCCGCACTTCCATTTCCATCCCACTTTGCCTCTTCTCCTACCCATCTTAGGAAGCTTCTTTATTCCTCACCTTTCATCTGCCACAACCTCGTCCTTGGGTTCTTCGTATAATGTCTTTTCCTCAACTTTTGCTCAACGCGGAAATCCATGACGAGCATCCTATGTTGTGTTGTCAAACTCTCTCCCGGGATAATTTTACAATTAATGCAAAATTTCCGATCAACTCTCCTCAACAGGAAGAAGTCGATTTGAGAGCTTGTCATGCCACTCTTATAGGTTATAATATGTTTATCTCTCTTTTTAAAACATGTATTTGCGATGAAAAGATCAAAGGTTGAGGAAAAGTCCAAAATAGTTTTACCCTCGGCGTTGATCACCCTGAAACCATGACCTCCGTGAATACTTCCATATCCAGTCACTTCTCTACTAACATGGCCATTTAAATCTCCTCATAAGAAAATCTTATCTCCCAAAGGTATGTCTTAAACCAAACTCTTTAGGTCCTCCCAAAATCTTATCTTGTGTTGTTCATCTGAACCCACTTGCGGTGCATAGGCACTAATCACATGGAAAGCACTCCCTCCACCACAAGTTTGATAGAGATGATCCGATCTCCCACCCTCTTGACATCCACTACGTTCTTCTTCCACTACTTATCCACAATTATTCCAACATCATTCCTATTATTCACCTTTCCTGTATACCAAAGTTTGAAACCAGAAGTATCCAACTCTCTAGCCTTCGTACCAACCCATTTTGTTTCTTGTAAGCACATAATGTTAATCTTCCTCCTTGTCATGGTGTCCACTACCTCCATGGACTTTCCTGTTAGAGTGCCTATGTTCCATGTCCCAAATCTCAACCTTCTGTCGCTCCGACCTTTACCTTTTACTTTGTGAACTAGCTTATTTACCCTCGTCTGTTCACGAAAACGCGAGAATCCTTGCTCATTTAACACTACATCTGGACACCGATGCAGCGGCTCTTCCTCATTTGACACCGTACTCGAGCCATACAGCGCGTTACTTCCGGGCAACGACCTAGCTTTAGTGCAATAATGTCTTTGATTCATGTCATGGAGTTCGACTATATTTTTATGTTGATTGTCGAAGGCCTAATACAACCCTCCTCCTTTATCCAGATTTGGGACCGGCTATGTACCACAAGTGTAACATAGGTAGAGTTATCTTATTTAACAATAATAATTAATAAATATTAAATAAGATAAATTTTATGTATTTTTTGTTAATTTATTTTGAATACCACATATTTTCGTAAGATTAAATCATATCTCTCTATAATTATTGTGCTAAGTTTAATTTATCAGTCAAAACTTTTCAATAAAATTTCACCTCTTTTATATTCACTTTCTAAATTTAGATTTATGCCCACCATTTTCCTTTCTTCTTTATGCTTTAGAATTTAACTGGAACGTTTTTATACAGGGTGATAACCATAGCTAGAATTTAATTTTTATACAAAGGATTACTTATCCTTTCATAAATAAAACTTCAGTTATCTTTTACGACATATTTAATTGTTATTGAAGGAATTACATTAAGTAAGAAAAACTAAATGATTTAACTATGATAAAACCATTTCAGAAAATTATAATAATTTTTGAAAACTTTAAATTTTACAATTTGTTCTATTTTTTAATTCTCCAAATTTTTTAATCCATTCAGTCAAAGAATACAACATAAAAAATTGAAAACAAATGATAAAAAAAAAGACGTGGTATGATCTTATCAGAAGAAAATTATGTCAGTAGAAAATTAAATATTTTGGTTCAAGTATTAAATTTCTATTATATAATTTTACAAAGAATTAATATTTTTTTGTCTTTCTTCTGTAATAATTAATTTAGGGTGATGTGTATATCCAAGCTAGGAAAGTTGAATATAGTCATTCATTTTTCACCTTTCATATGAAGTCACCGGAATGAGAAATTAGAATTTTTGTTTTCACTCTTGAATTGTTTGGACATTTTTTTAACACTTATTTTTTTTGGAAATAGTAGATTTAGGAATGAGGTGGCACTACAATAATATAAATTATTTTTTAGGATTATAATATATAAAAGAAAATTAAAATTTGTCAACAAAACAAATTTTAATACTATTTTAACTATGAAAATATATTAATAAAAATTTTGTCAAAAATAGTATTTTTAACATATAAGTGATTGTGAAAAAAATTTAAATCTTATTTTGATAAATATTGGCTGTCAAAAATAATTTATTAGAAAATTTTGAGAACATATTTTCTGTGATACTTATTAATTGTCAAAAATACTATTTATTTTGACACTTATAGACTATAAAATATTCTCAACAAAAAATTTTAACAAAGAATGAGATGAGATCTTGAAACTAAAGAATAAATTGAGATTTTGAAGATAAAGAATGAGTAGTATAATCCTAAATTGAGAGTAGTGTGATGTCAAAATTAACAGAGCCCAAAGAAGAAGAAAAATAGTGGAATAAATTGAAAATAAATAAGTCTCAAAATTGAGGAGTAATTTTCTATGGTCAAATTATTTATCAAAAAAACATAGAAAATTTGGCATTTATGATATTTGTCAAAAATATATATTAATTTTGACATTTAATTATAGTGTTAAAAAATAAAATGTTAAAATAACTCTATTTTTTTGTAGTGTGATTTGGAAAAATAAAAAAAAATTCAAAATAGAATTGTTTTTAAAATTCTTGTAATTAATTCGTAAAAATAGTTTTAGCATTGCAATTAACTTATTTGTTTTTTTAAATTAAAGTTAAAGAAATAGTTAATATTAACTACAATGACTTAATGTAATTCTCCGATAATAATCAAACATGTCATAGAAGATAACTAATTTTTTATTTATGAAAGAATTGGCTAGAAAATTGCACCCGATTTTTTGAAATACTTATAAAAATAATATTCATTTTTTATAACGACAAAAATATTATAAACATGATAAAAATAATAAAAAAATACTTTTTATAAGTAGTAAACAATTTTTGGATTTGATAAATTATTTATGCATGTATTTAATTTAAAATTTTGTAAGAATATTTAGATAAATATCTAAAAAGTATATACAAAACTAAATAAAAATTCGATTTCTGATCTAAAATTTTTTAATTTTTTAAAAGTATTATTTGTCATTAATAAAAAAACAGTCTTCTTAGCGTAAAATTATTAATTTTTAAGAATAAAATTGTCTTATTTTTTTAATTGTACTTGTAAAAAAATTGTATTAAAATTTTATTTTTAAAATATTTTTTAAAATTATTTAGATATTTTTTTGTATTTTTAATATTTAAAAAAATTATAATTAGGATTATTTTTATCCGCGTTTCAAAAATTTATGCATTTTTTGTCGTTTGTCTTACACATTTTTGAGATCTAGAAAAGAAATGATATAATTTAAAAAAAAATTTAGGTGCAATTATTTTTATGTGAAGTTAGTAATTGAGAGCTGTTAAAGGATAATTTAGTCAAACTTGTCAAATTATTTAATAACTCTTAACTATCAACTTCACATGAAGTTAATTAGACTTGAGATTTCACCTATAATTTATTAGATGAAAAAGTCTAAGAGGTAGCACTTTTATTAAAATCTAGTTAGCATTTAAATGTATAATCTTATACCATTAAATATAATTTCGAAAAAAGGATAAATAGGTCCCTGACCTTTTGTTCTGCAGACATTTTCGTTCTTGACCATTAAAAAATATTTTTAAGTCCCTGACCTTCACAAAACTTGGACGGATCAGTCCCTCCGTCCAAATGCCTCCGTCACTGATCCGTCCAAATGCCTCCGTCAGGGACTAGTTCATCCAAATTTTGTGAATGTCAGAGACTTAAAAATATTTTTCAATGGTCAAAAACAAAAATGTCCGTAAGACAAAAGGTCAGAGACCTATTTGTTCTTTTTTCTATAATTTCACTTCATTTAAAATTAGTGGATTTCTCTTTCTCCTTTTTTATGTGACTAGAATCTGCTCCTAATAATAATTCATAGTATATCAAAAATTGTTGGATTTTGATTTTCTAAAATTTGAATTTTATTTTAAAGAGTAAAATGTAATCTCTTACAATTTATTTTATAGGTGAGACTAAGAATAAATATAAGAGAAATATCATTCAAAAGTAAAAGATCGTATTTTATCTTCTAAAATACAAATTTAAAATATAGAGGATCCAAATTCAAAATTTTCGTACGTCAAGAGGCTCGTATATATATGCAATGCAAGTAATAGCCAGTTAACCATAGTCATATCAGTAGAGCATGCATATACACGCTGGATTTATATTTTCATCGGGAACATATACATAACATTTTAAACGTCCTACCTACCTAGCTAGTTAGTTAGATAAAATTAGTAATCAACAAGCACTACTAGAAACACGGGTATTACTAATAGAAAGATATCCACGAATAAAAAATAGTGACAAATTATATGATCGTGATAATCACTTGCAACGTCTTGTATCTCCATGACTAAATTTTGTGAATTTTTTCGATAGTTTTGTTTGTTCGTGGCCAACTTGAGATGATTTTTCTTATTTACCACAGACCTAATGATCACCGTGGCGAATTCAAACGATTTTCACTTCAAAATTTCGCCCTTAATTTAGCGTTTTCCTCCATCCCTTTTAAAATATTTTTATGCGATTTATATTTTTTTCCAATTTTTATGCAGGCTTCTCCAATTTCCCAATTGTTAGTTTTTTTCCCTTCTTCTTTTCTAGTGCTGCCGCTGAAAAATTATACTCTACCATATTTCCGATTTTTTTTTACTTACTACTAATTATGCACTGATTTGGTTAATTTTTCTTTCTTGATTTAAAAGTAATTTTTTTGTGTGGTTGTGTTGTTCATTACTTTATAAAAATCATATTGTAATATAATAAAAAAAGACTAATTCATATACATACAATTTTATTATTTATATTTTTTAGTTGTCACTTTTTTTTATTCGTATTCTTTCTGGCTAAATACAGTTTCAGTGTTCAATTCCACAATATACATTAATTTAGAGACTTTAGTAATGAAATAAAATGATTCAATTAAAAATGAATGTTAAAATTATAAAAAGAGTACCAAAAGAGTTAAAAAAATATATTTATCTTTAACAAAATAACTCTAACTAATTCTAAAGAATAAAAAATAAAAAATACTAACTATGATTGATTGGAATAATAACTAATTTAATTACCCATTATTAATTTACGGCAATATTAATGAACAAAGTTCTAACTCTTAAAATTCAGAATATTAATTTTATATCTACATTTTATTATTCTATCTATTTATTAACATTTTATTAATTTAATAAAAAAATAAAATAAAATAAACTTTATGGAAGTTCATTTTTTAATTATGTACAAAATTTTTATTTTTTTTTAATCCAAAAGTATCAAATCCTTAAGTTTTAAGTTTATTTATTTTAATTTTTATTGATGCTTTTTTTTAATTCAACGGGTCAAAATTCTAAATTTTAATTTGTATGTAAAATTTTTGAAATATAATTTAAAGTTATAAAATTTACAATTTAATATTTTTTATTAAAATTAAATTTTATTTTAAATTAAAAATAATAGCTACTTCACTAAATAAAATTCAAATTAACATTTATAACAAGATAAATGAAATTTTTAGCGGTAATGTTAAATGTAACTTTTATTTAGTAGTCCACTCACCCAGTTTTTACGATAACTCTCTCACATTATTCTTTTTTCCCAAATTCTCTATTTATTAGCTCCTGCAATTGATTCAAGTTTGATAACATGCAGCCAACCCCTCTCGCTAATAACATTCTCTTCAGTTTCTCCAAATCTGTCATTTCTTAACTCCTGCACTCAGGTCAAGCTAACTAACCTTCAGAGTAAATCCGTTTTTCTCAATCCATTCATATTTAAGTTCTAAGTACGATCGCATTAGACATTTTGTGGAAGAGAAGGGACCATGATTTGCAGTTCGAGTGCCGTCAGTTCAAGTCGCGAAGAAGTAAGCAAAATCGGCGGAATCCGATTCTACGGCAAATCGCGAAAAAGACTTGAAGGAACCTTAGGTTACTTCATTACACCTCCTTCACCGTCACTCTTTCTGGAGGTGGTGCTCTAAATCTTGCCTCTCTAAAACATTGGTCGATTTAAATTTTCTCTTCTTGTTGTTGGTGGAGATGAGTGCACTGTCTTGGGTTTTCATGTTTTATTCATTTATCCTTTTGATGGTATAGAGAATAAACTCTTGGTATAAAGTATAATTTAAATGCATAAATATAATTATCTACTTAGTAGTACGTACTAATGTGATTAATTATATTCCTAATTAACTTTAGTTCTCTTTTATATGCTGAAATTTCTAAAATCAACATTATTTTGGTAATGCTCATAGCCATAGCAAGGTAGCAAACAAGAGTTATTATTTACATTCCTTATCATTTTTTATGTTTTTTAGTTTTGAGTCTAACTTTATGTATTTAGTTCTGTATATTCTAAACCACTTCAGAAGAAGAAGTTTTACCATTTAAATCACTATGGTAGCATCCATTCTTCAAACATGTAATTTTCTATATACTTAACTTTTTTAAGAGCCTAGTCTTTGTGAATATTTCTTTTTACATGAGTGTTATTTTGTGATCATAATAATGTTAGTCAATGTAGATCAAACTATCTCAATGAGAGATTTTAGTTTGATGTATGAAGAAGAATGAAGTTTCAAAAAGGGTAAGAAGCATTCTATATATTGATTAATAGAAATGAGGTGGCAGTAAAAAAAACTTCTTAAAAAATTGTAAGGATACTTTATTTGATTTGCTTCTTTTAACCTTTCTTTCATTATAACACTAGATAGAAGTTGAGACTATTGATTCTGTCAATTATTAAAGTGAAGTTGCTGTTGTGTGATTGAAATTTGAAATTATTTAATAGAAAACAAGAAAAGAGAATTCATAATTGAAGTGGAGGTTATAGGTCATGTTAGACATAAACATCTTATGTGCTTGCTTGGAGGGAGTTAACAGATATTTGTTTTTAGCAAAGCAAATCATTTTAAGTTATTATCTATGCTCTCACAACTCCTGAGTACATAGTATCTATTTCTTTGTATTATCAATAGCATTTTTGTTTGTGTTTGTTTCAATATTTAAGCTACTAATGGATGAATATGTGAACAATGGTAACTTAGAGTAATGGATGCATATTGCCATGGAACAATGGACACTTACTTAGGAGATCCGCATGCTCAATATGCTCGATAGTTACCTAGTAAGTTCAATTTTCTACTCTAAAATATTAATCTTGGTAATTACTAACACATTTCTATTTTTACTTTTAAATTCTGTCTCTAAATAATTTTGATTGCAATCTGATATCTTATTTACTTATATGAAGCAATTGAATTGAAAGTTGTTTATCAGGATATAAGTCTAGCAATATATAATATATTGATTAATGAGATATTTTATGTTGTGAAAATGAAAACTCAGCCTTATTGGGTATGCATTCTTACTTTTTTTTATATTAAACTATTATTTTAAATAATGTCTTTGAACATTTTTTTTCATGAATTAAGAGATAACTCAATCTTATTTAAATGTTTTCGCAGGTACTCCAATGAAGATGTTAGAGATCTAATAATGATGCTTAGTCACGGAAAAAACCATGGTTAAATAACCCACTAACATTAGCCACGGAAAAAAACCCAGCCCGCCAATATTAGCCACGAAAAAAATTGTGGCAAAATTATATTTGTTGATTATATTGTTGTCATTTAGCCACGGTTTAGAACGTGGCTAAAATAGTAAAAACCGTGGCTATTCAAATGTCTCCACGGGTCCCAAAATCATAGCTAACAGACCAAAAATCGTGGCTAACTGAAAATGCGTCGCCCTTGTTAGCTACAGATACCCATTCGTTGCTAACGCTTCATCGCCACGGTTTTTTTTTTATTTTAGCCACAGTTTTTTCCGTGGCTAATCACCGTATTTCTGGTAGTGAAAATACATATATAAGCCAATTGATATAATGCTTCTTTTTATTCGATAAACATTACAAAACTTGCATCAATTTCTATTTGAAATTGCTGAAACTCAGAAATAATACATTATTGAAAATAAGAGACCAAATTTATTCATTAATTAATCATAATAATCAAGGCT
>NC_029778.3:6673777-6676485 GCF_000817695.3 Arachis duranensis
ATGGAACCCTATTATTATTAAGGTTACTATTTAATGTATTGAAAACTTCAACAAGTGGCTTAATTAGTTTCTCGTGGGAGCTTAATTATTGTGTGGTGGCCTGGCCGGAGATCAAGGTTTGTTTAAGGGTTCAAATTAAAGTATCACATCCAATATTGTACGTACTTAGCATTTATACCTACCCTTATTAATTAACAACGCTTCTTCCACTCACACCTGCATATAATACATACTTAGCATATATATCATATATATCATAATATTTTTTTTTTAATTTTCACATCAAATAAAGAAATATTAGTTAAAGTATTTATTTAAAAAACTAAGATATTATTAGATAACTATATATAAGTAATTATACATCTAATAGAAACTCTTACGCTGATTGTGTGCTAGTATTCGAGTAGCTAGAGTTGAAGAAGGAAGGAAGATTAGGGAAGCCAAAAGCAAAAGTGCAACAAAAAAGGGCTTCATCATCTTATGATTATTAGGAATATAATTAATCAGTGAATGATAATACAATATAATAGAACAGTATTAGTGTCATAATATTATTTTTTTTTAAAAAATTGATAAAAAAATATATAAATAGTTATATTTCAAACAATTAAAAAATACTTAAAGAATACACTTTTATCTTGGACTGCTAGCAGTTCACGGGTTGCTAGAGTTGAAGAGGGTAGGACTCTAGCAGAGGGTAGGAAGGTCATGGAAGCCAAAAGTAAGAATGAAGTGAAAATGGCCTTCACGGTGATTAATGGAAACTACTATTGTAGTGTATTTTTTTTTGTGACTACTACTATTGTAGTGTATATGTTGTCATTTATATTCTCTATTCAATTTCTTTTTGTATAAATAGGGTGAACGCGCATTGATATCGAATTGGATACGATTAAAATTTCGTTTTGATCCGCACTAAAATTATTAGATTGCGTTAAATGGGATCTAATATTCACAATTTTTTAACTTGAATTTGCAGATTGCAATCGAATTGAATATCGGATATATCTACAAAATATATAAATATTTTAAAAAGTTTATTTTTGTTAAAAATTAACAAAATACTGTTCTTCTATTCTTTTAAATATGTTTACTCTTAAAATATTATTAAATATATTTTTTAAATAACAAAAATAAAATAAAATAATATATATAATAATTATTAGTTGAAATAAAATATAAAAAAATATTTATTTATTTATTTATTTATGTGAATTCACAAATATGCAAATACTTACATAAAATTTATAATTCAATTCTATTCGTGTGCAGATTAAATTTAATTCGATAATTTTATAGATAAAATTAATATCCATAATTTTCAAATCGAATTTAAATACTGCAGATATACGAATTGGATCAATTAAAAAACACTCATGTTGATGGCTATACATGCAATGCTGTTGTGTATTTATATTGTCCGAAAACCGTGTATGAAGAGGGAAGGGAAGAGATTCAGTTATCCAGCCATGTAGATATTAAAGTCTAAATAAACATAATAAATAAAGAAAAAGTATAAATAAATAATTTTTAATTAGTTAATATCAAATAATTATAATTAATAATTATTTATTTTGTAATTTTAAAAAAAAATTAAATAATTATTAATTAATAACAATTTAAAAAATTAGAATTATTAATTGTTGATAAATTAAGGCTCTATTTGGTTGATGTATATGATGAGACATAGACATAAAGACACAGACGTTAAAAATATTGACATAAAATATTTGTGTCTATATATTGAGTTTGGCAAAAATTAAGGAACAAGACACACATATTTAAAAAAAAAACTGAGTTATCCTTCATTTAACGACAAATTTTACTACCATTACTGTATATCTATTATTCCAATTCCAAACACTACATATCGTTACCATTAATTGAATTTTTATTTCTTCTAATATTTTTTATTTTTTTTAATATCATCTTAAATTATCATTCAAAAATTAAATATATAATTTTTTTAAAAAAATAAAAAATTAAAACTCAGAATTTATCAAAGATTGATCAAAATTAAAATAAATAAAAAATTAAATGTACAATGTTTTTTTAAAAAATAAAAAGATAAATTTGATTGTAGAATCTAAAAGAAGAAGAGAAAAAAGAAAGGTTTGGAAAGATAAGAGGACAAATTTTAAAAATTTAATAAAAATAAAAGAGTAAAAAATTAATATCTCACAAATTGTGTCTCAGTATCTCACAAAATTAAAAGTACATAAATTTAATGTCTTCTGTGTCTCACCAAATCAAACAGACATATGTCATCGTATCTATATCTCTTCAACCAAACACTACCTGACTGATAATTAAATGATTGGGTATTGATTATCTAACTTGAATTCATAAATAAATTAGAACTTAGAAGACTTGTTCAGTAACATACGTGATAGTAGTGAATGATGACATTTTAAGGATAGTGTAGGCTTGGGATTGGACGAAATTTAAACTATATTAATTATTTGAATAATTTTAGAGACATTCACATTATTATTGCTTGCCAACACTGAAATTCTTATACTAATAATCAAACTTTTTCTTTCCATTCAGAAATTGAAGTTTCTCTTATTTCCTAGTGATGGTTAAATGGCTGTGATTATTCTCCGGAGTTTTATACTGTACAATAATAATCATTTCTTATTTTTGTGAATCACCATATACGAAACAAAATGATGAGTCGCTTTTATAGAAAAAAATATTATTTATAT
>NC_029778.3:6676719-6687004 GCF_000817695.3 Arachis duranensis
ATATATATATATATGCTATTTTTAGTAATTTCATATATAGAAGAAGAAAGAATTATTGCAATAATGTAAATGGGACTACCCGGACTAGCTAGCATCAATTTTCTACGACAATTATTCCTTTTTAAGTGATCATCATTTAAGAATTGAAATCTAGCTAGCTAGTTGCAGAAAGTAATGCTCTTGGTTTTACGTACCAATTTAAAAGTAAAATTTTGGAACAAATGTAATTTTATTTTATGAATATTTGATGATGACGTAGTTATATATGCTCCAAAGAAAAAAGGAAATCTAATATAAGTAGCAGAAAGTAGCGGTTTTATTTCACAAGCCCTGAAAATTGAAGCAGGCCAATATATGGTTTTATTTCATAAGCACTATTACAACAAACTCAAAGCTGAACGCATATATCAGCACTCTTCCACAGAAATAAAAAACGTACATTGAGTTCGATTATTCTACTGGCTAGTAAAACAAAAACATATGCTTCTTCTTTGACCTCAATTAATTAATGAAGTGTTAGATAATGCTTAATTATTTGGTGGCTGGGGGGCGGCAAGGTTCACCCTGGTATGGATTATTAGCGCTGCATCGTTTATAGGAAGGAACAGGAGTAGGGTTTACAAAAGGACTAGAATGTCCTCCTCCACCTCCTCTTCCCATTCCTTCTGGATAAGCATGTCCTCTTCCATTTGGATTAAGAGCTGTTCTTCCTCCTATTCTATATGCTTCTTTCTCATCACCACCTGCATATTATATATAAGTAATTAACAAAAATTATAAGCGATTAACAATTTTTTTCTCTTTTTTTTTATTTTTTTTATAATAGAAGCGTTCATTCTCTAGTATTTTCTAATAACATCATTAATAATTTTTGTTTCGGGCATATTAAGTTTTAATAAAATAAATTAATAAATTGATTTTTGGTTATTTTAGAATATTAGATAAATTATTTTTATTTGTTAAAATTTTATTTGTTACTTTTTAAAAAATGTTAAAAATTAATTTAAGCATATAATACATACTTAGCATATCATATATATATATATATAATCATAAGCATTTTTTAGATTTTCACATCAAATAAAAACGTATTAATTAAATTATTTATTTACAAATTTAAGATAGAAAAAAAGAAAAATAGATCTCTGACATCTTGTTCCGCGAACATTTTCGTCTCTGACCATTGAAAAATACTTTTAAGTCCCTAACCTTCACAAAACTTGGACAAATCAGTTCCTCCGTCCAAATGCCTCCGTCAGGGACTGATCCGTCCAAATTTTGTGAAAGTCAGAAACTTAAAAGTATTTTTCAATGGTTAGAGACGAAAATGTCCGCGGAGCAAAATGTCAGGGACCTATTTGTCCTTTTTTCCTTAAGATATATATATATATATATAATTGTACATCTAATAGAAACTCTTACGCTGATTGTGTGCTAGTATTCGAGCAGCTAAAGTTGAAGAAGGAAGGAAGATTAGGGAAGCCAAAAGCAAAAATGCAACAAAAATGGGCTTCATCATCTTATGATTATTAGGAATATAATCAGTGAATGAGAGTATAATATGATAGAACAGTTTTGGTTTTGCATAGAGCCACACAATAATCATGTATTTATAGTCACAAAGGTTTGAAGAGTCAAGTAAGACGCCTAGCAAATTAAAAGAAAAAGGTTTTCAAGATATGGGTTGGAAAAGTAGATAATGTCCCTAAGAAACTAAAGCAGCAGCACATGCGTCCTACTCAAATTATTGTATCTTTTGATGAAATTATTAAGTGGCAAGTTGACTTGACTAAAGACATACTTTAGTTAATTTATTTACCTTTTAGTATAATTGGACTCTCCAATTGGGATATTAATAGAGTGACCACAATAACTAACAGAATATTATAAAATTGTTTTTAACTCTTTTTTTTTAATTTACAGTTCAAAATTAGAATTTAAAATTTAGAAAATGAGTTTAGAATTAAAAATAAAAATAATTTACTGAATTTACAAAACATTTAAGTTCTTAGTTTAACTCTTGCCCTTAGTTATTTAGGAACGAATAGAGGAAATTATTATTTCCGTCCAAATGAAATTTTAATCCCAAATTGTTAGATAAAATCATTAATTAAGGATATTTGATTTTTGTCCTGTATTGGCTTGTGATTGAATGATATCATTTGAAGAATTTCAAAATTAAATATCTATATTTAAAAATATTTTAAATGTCTTTATCTAAGTCACGTAATTTAATTTATACCAAATTTAGATAATTTAATTTTTGTAATACTAATAACTAAGTCACACTACTCACAGAATTTTATTATGTTAGAGTGCGACAAGGTAATACAACACAACACTATAAATTAAAATTCAATGAAAGATTTTTTAATCTTATATTATTTTATATTTATACCTTGTGGAATTTGATGGTACGATACAAATATGTTACGACAAAGTGGTCAAATTTGATGGCAAAATGTAGCAGGACTACTATCAATATCAAAGCATAGACTCGTATGTATATAGAAGACTTGATAAAGTACAGCAACATTTATATTAAAAAGTGTATTAACAAATACCAATTAATATAACTAAATTAAATTAATTTAATAATTAATTTATTAGTCTGTTTAAATAAATATAAAAAATTTAAATTATTTTAGTATACTGTATATGAAATGAAAAAAATGAATAAAAAACAAAACAGAAAGAAAGAAAGAAAAGAAAAACAAGGGAAACGACAAGACTGTGTTCTCATTGATCGGCCATTGGCTTATAAATAAAATGCCAAAGGCGAAGGCTTGAAATAAGACCACTAATTATTTGCTTTAGCTATTATATTATGAATTTTTTTTACTTTAAATGAAATTCACGTGTCATCTCTTGCTAAAACATAAAATCCAAAAGGAAATTCATTGACTCATTATTTAAAGAATTTTCTTCTTCTTATGTCATTTTTCTGCTATATTTTGAAATCTGACATACACTGACAGCAAAATACATTAGTCAATAAGACACAGATAAACTGTGTAACATGAACATTTAATTAAACTCATCGTCAAGAGAGTTTTATTATTGACATATTACTATATAAATTAATAATGAAAGCTGCTTCATCACTCCGATCCACCACGAGTGATAAAAGCCAATTTATTTGTCTTCATAGATATGTGTACGTAGTAAATACTCATGTAGAGATACTTTTATGTAAAATTAATAATTGTTAAACGATAATTTAATTAAATTTGTTAAATTATTTAATAATTTTTTATTATCAATTTTATATTAAAACAACTCCACGTGAATAATCATTTTATATCAAATGACAACCATATCTTCAAATTAAATGTCACAGCACAATTATGTTGATTAATTCAACAAAAAGAACTTCTTAAGTGCTTCGAGATCAAAATAAATTATAATGCGTGACATCATTTATAAGACATATTTTCTGTTATAATTCATGAGTTACATCTTAATCAGAATTACTGTTAATTTTCTTATTAAAATGAGCTTAATCGAAAATAACATTCTAGCTCATTTGGCAAATTTAAAATTCGTAAAAGGATCCTGTGTGTACATTCTATCAACTTCAGTTTCGATTTCTTTTTAAAATTGTAAATTTTGGTATGAAATTGCTGGTGAGGGTAATGAAATCATCTGTCAGGCGAGCTAATGGAGTCCTCAATTAGTTAGGAGCTCTTTCTTTTTTTCTCCATGTCGTCGTTGGGAGGCAAAACAAAAAGAAAGAAAGAGAAGGATGGAATTTTTTTACTTTTGGCATAATACCCCATAGGCTGAGGAGCAAAAGGAGGAATCCGCCGGAGGAAGGGCTCGCGTCTGATTAGCTAGTTGGTGAGGCAATAGTTTACTAAGACAATGATCAATAGTTGGAATGGCCTTACCTTACTATTTTCTTAAAAAATAAACAAAATTTTCGTAAATAGTAGATATTTCTAAATAAAAAAAGTATGTCTTAAGATTTAACTTTTAATCCGCATATTTTTATCCTTTGTAATTCTTCCTCAGCCAGGTGACATTTGAATATATGAGTATATATTATCTAATACATTAATAAGCTATATAATAACTCAAGCAAGCAATGACAAATTATTTTAAATCAAACAAAAGCAACAAATCAATATATAATAGGTTTTCTTATATTTAATTCACAAGAAGTTGAAATAATAGATGACTCATGCATAGTCTATTCATTAATAGAGATGGCACATTTTTGGATGAGGGATCTTGCATTAGATAGTGCATGCTAAAAACATATTTCTATAAAAAGCACACAAAATGAGTTATAAAAATTAACATGATAATATGTGTGAACAAAAGCACGCAAAATGAGTTATAAAAATCAAGTTGATAATATATATGATGCATTCTATTAAGAATTTGCACATGAAAAATAATTTGGAACAGAAAACAGTTTCTCCATAACCATAGGGATAACTCAAATCATCATTCCGTACATATTTTATATATCCAGAGTCCAAACTCCAGAGACCAAAGATCATGGCAACCGTAGCAAAACAGAAAGTTTATGATTCACAATCTGAATTACTATTTCTTTGCATTTTTATTTTGTCACTCCTATGAAATTCCTCTCAAATTCAAATTCACCATGAACACCATGAAAATGAATGAGCCGTTTTGATGAACAACAATCTGTATATAAAAATTGAGATTACTTTAATGATAATTAATGTTATGGTGCATAACACCTTTTAACTAAGAATAAAGAATGTGTATGATTTTTGTACAATAGATTCGACAATATAAAATACATGTTAGAATATAAATATACATCGAAAATAAACTAAACCACACATGTATTTATATCGAAATACATTGGTAGCTGATTTTAGTGTATAAATTGCATTTTTGTAGAAAAAAATAATAGCATCTGCAATGCACTTCACAAATTTAACTATAATATTTACATTTCATGAATCATGAAAAACACACTTTCATGAGTTAATTATCTTCAATATCAATATCACTCGCATATAACATAATTATACATTTTTCTCTCACTCTCAGGACACTCGCTACAAAAACAGAGAAATAGAGTTTCTTTAGTAAATAACTCAATTCATTTCATTCTTGGCATTCATTTCATTGCAAGAGTGGTGGTACATTTAATTCTTGGCATTGATGAAGCTATAATGATGTAAGCATGGATAAATCACAAAGTTTTGATATCTAACACATTTTATTTCACAAACAGAAAAATTCACATGATAGAAAAAAAAAAGAAGGAAAAAACATGATGCTTTGCATGGCCTCTGATCTTCTGTGCATGTTTTGTTAAGTATAGCCACAAATAAGTCTGGCAAGCCACAATGGTTTCGCAGTCTTGATAAACAAGCTTCCAAGGAAGATCCCAAACACCACTCCACATGCATATCCCACTACTACTGACTTCCACCCAAATAATGAATCTTTGGCTTCAGGAAATACTGAAGGTGGTTGTTCTTCATCATTACCGCATGACTTTGACAAAGGGAATCCACAAAGCATTGGGTTTCCTCTGTAGGAATCATTTTGAAATGTATTGAACTGTTTTCCTCTAGGTATCACTCCCTCCAACTGGTTTTTCGAAAGGTTCAAGACAGATAGAAAATTCAAATTTGTCAAAGACAGAGGTATTTCACCTTTCAGTTGGTTCCATGAGAGGTCTAACCATTCTAAACTCGTCAAATTACCTAAAGTTTGTGGAATGTTACCACTGATTTTATTGTGAGAAAGGTTAAGCCCTTTGAGAAAATTCAATTCTCCTAGAATTTGTGGAATTTTTCCTTCAAACAAGTTATTTGACAAGTCTATAGTTGTGAAAATAGTTAATATCCTTGACATTTCTCTCTCTTGACCTTTCATAATGATCACAACAGAGTCATTATATGGTACACTGGTCGCATTAGCATGCGCGCTCATATACTCCAAACTATCAGCTTGAGTATTTTCATTCAGAGTCGTCATCATTCCTTGAAACTCTTGAAAGTATTGCATTGGCAAAGGGCCACTAAATTTGTTATTAGACACATCAAAAATTTTCAACTTTGGAAATGGATGCTTCATACTCAAACTAGTGATGGTACCATGAAATTTGTTATTTCGCAAACTGAGTACCTGTAGTTCCTGAAGAGCTTCTAGCTGACTGGGAAATACATCTTCTATGTTATTGTCACCAAGGTCTAGAACTTGCAGTTTTGTGCAATGAGCCAACGATTGTGGTACTGGTCCCTCTAATTGGTTGCCATTCAACTTTATAGTCTCAAAAGCATTATTCTTGGAGAAGTTTCCAGGTATGCTTCCATAAAAGTTGTTGATTTGCAAATCCAAAACCAGGAGTGAAGGAAAGGATCCCAAACATTGTGGAATATTGCCAGTCAAATTGTTGCGAGACAGGATTAGCATATTGAGGAAGCTTGCATTGCATATTGTTGAGGAAATGCCTCCTGTGAAGTTGTTCTTTGAGACTGAAAAATAATAGGTGCCATCTGATGGAATTGGAATATTTCCTTGCAGCCTGTTGAGACTGAGATCAATGAACTGCATGTTCTTCCATTTGTACAAGAGCTTGTCATTAAACCATTTGGGAATCACCCCTTCAATTTGGTTATCAGAAAGGTCTAGTACATATAGATCTTCAATGCTTTCTAGGAACTTAGGAAATTTTGTAATCTTACACGAAGATAAACCTACTACAGTAAGGTTAGGTAAAAGATAGTCAACATTGTCTTCTAGGTTAATAGAGAGAAAAGCATTGTGAGATAGATCAAGAAAATTTAAAGATTTGAGCTTTGAAAATTGGTGAAAATCTATATGACCACTCAAATTAGCTGAAGATAAATCTAAAGTGGTAAGATTTATAAAATTAAATATTGAATTTGGAAAACTACCTTGAAATTTATTATTCGACAAAACCAAATAATTCATAGAATAAGTCGAGAATTCTCCTATCGGTCCTACTAGGTGGTTGTGCCCAAGATCTAGAAATATCAATGAAGGCAAAGAATAACACCAATTTGGAATTGTCCCATTTAATGAATTATTATACAAAATCAGGGACGTTATTTCTGAGAGTTTTGTATCCTTACTTGGAATTGGGCCTTCTAAGCTATTCAATGACAAATCTAGAACATTAAGTTGGGATAGACGAAAAAGTGATGGTGGCAATTGGCCTCCTAGATTGTTAGAAGAAAGTTGCAAGGTATCTAATTTAGTGAAGTTGTCGAACACGTCTGGGATGTGACCACTGAAACTATTAGAACTAAGATCTAAGTAGGTGAGATGTTTGAGGTTTGAAAGCAAAGATGGAATTTCACCATGAAGTCTGTTTCCTAAAAGTTCCAAATGAGTTAGTTGAGTGAGATTCCAAAAAGACACGGGAATTAATCCATCAATTTGGCAATTCCGTAGCCGTAGTTGGTTAAGAGAATTCAAGTGGCCTATGGAATCTGGTATTTTTCTGATAGAAGACATATCTACGCCATCTAGAACCAGCACTTCCAAGTTAGTGGTGTTACCCATGAGTTTACTCCATGTTGATTCATCAAGTCTCAGTTCATGATTACACGACGAGAGATCAAGTGAGAGTAATTTAGACAAGCGAGAGATCGTGGAGGGAATATGATTGCCAAATGATGAACATGATAGATTGAGATGCGTGAGACTCACAAGATCACCAATTCCGGGATATATTGGAGAGTCGGAGAAGTCATTGGCGGCAAGGTTGAGTTGTTGAAGATGCGTGAGTTGGAACAGAGTGTTGTTGGGATGAAACTCGCCTTGGAGCATGCTGCAACTGAGGTCAAGGCCAATCACGTGCCCTGACGTGGTGTCGCATGTGACACCATCCCACTCGCAACAATCCGTACCATTGTTCCACGACGCTATCTTGTTGTAACAAGAGGAAAGCGCCGGCCAATCTTTGTACAATGAAGTGTTAATGGAAAATGAGTTCTTGAATTGGAGCAAGTCTGAGTTGTCATGGTGGTTACACAGTGGCAACACCGATGAGCAACTGGAAGATGGATTATGAACAAGAAGAAGAAGCAACAAGAGAGTATAACGCCTCATCGTTATGTTTAGAAAACTATATTTGTGTATATGTGTGTGGCGCATGGCATTCAATGCAACTCATGAATGCAAATTTATATACATCAGCCAGCGCGTGGAATATTCTTCAAACTTAGTTTCTAGTGTAGTGTGTGATGCTTACTAGGTACTCGCAGTGTGAAGACACAAGATTTTTCCACAAAGCGCGTTGAATAACTTTTGTCATAATGGGGAAAAGTTGCATGATATGGACTAAGGAGAATGAAGACCCAACAAGCTAATAATTAAGGTGGCTATTCTAATAAAGATATTATTATATAAAAATATTTTATTTTGATCATGATGAATTGTAAGATTTAATTTTTATATGTGATAAAAGTATTATTTTTATTTAAAGTGTAGACAAACAAATAAGTTACACTTTTTAAACAAAGATTATCATAAAAAAATATTTTTAACATCTTCATTTTAATAGTTGTCAATAATTAAAAGTCATAATCAATGCAAAAAAATGTTTTTATTTTCAGTTTTCTTCAATTCTTTTCAAATTTTCTATCACACTTATCTTAATTAATCAAAGTAACAAATCTTTTTCGTGGATGCTCAACAAGTGAGAGTTGGACCACCAATAACATGCCAATTGAAAAAAGATTCTTCAGATTTAGTGCTAAGAAGTGTTAACACTTGAACAACTCCAACTCTTTCTCACCATCTAATTAAAATTTTAAAACATATTTTCTGTAACTAAAATTCTTACCACAAAGAACTAAAGAAGAAGAATCATGCATATAGTGTCATATACAATAATCTTACGATGTTTTCAGTCAAAGTGTCATTTCTACTAGAAGTCTAAAATTATATATATATCATATCAACTGAGAATATTTTTTCATAGGCCAATTCAATTTCATAATATTTCTTTATCAAATGAAATAAGATATAGACTAACATTTTTTTCTGGAAGTGCTTAGATTATTTTTTCATTCATTTAAATTTCAAAACAATATTTAATAAAAGCACAGAAATGTATTATAATAAGTTGACAATATATATGATGCATTCTATTAAGAATTTGCACATGAAAAATAATTGCACTACGCATGAGGTTCTGTAAAAGTGTCTTGTACAAGAATTTGGAACACATTCTCCATAACCATAGATATAGCTGAAATCATCATTTCGTACATATTGAGTGCAAACAATTTTATATATCCAGAGACCAAAAATTATGGCAACCCAAAGGCAAAATAGAAAGTTTGTGGGTCACAATCTGAGTTACTGTTTCTTTCCATTTCTATTTTGCCACTCAAATGATATCCCTCCCATGTTCAAATACAGTATCAGGACTCTGAACAACACAAGAATGAATTAGCCTTTTTGATGAACAGCAATCTGGTGTATGTCCATGTCCTTCAGCATCACTGCACGCCCACACGAGTCACAAGGGGCTGTCCTCGACCCACAAACACTCTCATGCTCAGACAATCCTCTTAATCTATCACGCGCATCAATGGCAGAACTTCCAGCTTGTACCATATCACCACAAAACCGACATGAAATTAACCGCAAGGGGCAAACTGAAGCTTGGTGCTCAACCTAACAAGAATGTAAAAACATATTTATCAGATAAATTTAAATAAGATGAAGGAATTTGTGATTTGGCACTGCTTTTATAAATAAACATCATATCTAAGCCAACTACAATAGTAATACATTCGTAAGGGCATCAAAAGAGAGCAATAAAAGAATGAAGATGGGAATTAACTTACCATTTGCTGTTTCTCAAGGATTATTCCACAAGGGCAGTGAAGTGGCTCATGAAAAACTTTCATGTGTTTTTCCAATTCTACCTGCTGGAAAGCTTGACCACACCTATCACAGTGAATATGGTTCTTGGACTCTTCCATTCTAAGAACAACTCCACAGCCTGCATGCTGACAGACAACATTGTGCCTGCTACAGTATGCTTCATGCAGCGCGATAGTTCTAGAAGGTATGTAATGTTTGCAATTCCTACATTGTTCGGTATCCGTCCCAGCAGATGACATGGAAGATGATGATGCTTGCTGACCCACTTTTTGATTGAAGTCGTCCTGAATTGTGACTGATATATTATACTTAGTCATCTCCTTAAAGCCATAAATACCGATGCTGTAACTCCCTGCTCCTAACTTTTTATCTTTTGAAGTAAGAATCAACGTTTTGGAACCAATATCATGGGAAGACCACT
>NC_029778.3:6687024-6687350 GCF_000817695.3 Arachis duranensis
AATATGAGAGGATGTCTAGAAATGAATAGATCAGTATCTCCTCCATCTATTTCTGATTCCAATTTTATCTCTACACTAGAATTCCCACTAGAGATTTTCTCCCAGGTGCCATTGTCGATTGAGAATTTGTAATAGACAAACTTTCCTTCATCTACAGTTCCACTTTGTGATGACCCAATCGCAAGTGGCAGCAGAACATGCTGATCTATGTTGTCTGAGGTTGTAAAAGGATCAACTATGTCAACTTCAATATCTGTTTCTAACACAGATACACTTTTGGAAGGTTTCAACTCAAGCACCCTTAATGTGTATACAAGTTCTCCATA
>NC_029778.3:6687415-6727413 GCF_000817695.3 Arachis duranensis
CTGCCGAAGACTCGTTTCAAGGATAGCCTTATGATTTGGCAAATCTGAAAATCCAACTCTTTCAGGTTGAAGTTTCGCATAAGTCCCTTTCGGAAGCCAAACATAGCGAACTTCAACTAATGGAGATTTTACCATGCCTTCAGAAAACAAATTACTCCATACATGAGGAGGAAGACCCACTGAACCTTCTTCTGCAGTGAACTCCAAAACTCCGGAATGGGTTGTCCCTTGCTTCTCTTTATTGATATCTTCAATGCTTGAAGAGTCTTCAGTGTGAACTAATGACAACTGGAAGTACATGGGCCCCTTGTCCAGAGCACCCTGATCAGACAATTCTGTGAAGCAAGACGGAGGCAGTTTTATCTTATCTCCATTACCTTGACAAGGCACAGCTTCCAGCAAACGGTAAAACACAATTCCCCTCCCAGCAATAAGGCTTTCTTGCATCTGTTGATCAGCCTGAATTAAGAAACACAAATGAAGAGAAATCACATATTCAGTATTTGATTACAGACGTAAAATAAACAGATATAAAAATAGCAACTGCAGGAAAAGAAAATATTGCACAAGGCATGGTAAACATTCCTATATCATAAGCTCATAACTTCTTAATGAACATAACTACATTATAACAATGAAATGTGAAATTGAATGTACACGAAAAGAAGTACAGAAGTAAAAAAGCACGGAACATTAAATTACATAGACATCGAAAAACAAACAATGAGGTTCCTTCACCACCAGTTTGTTCAGTCAGATAATATCATACTAGCGCAAGATCCAACATCCCCTGATCCTAGCAAAAGGGCGAGAAGAATAAACTTGAAAAGGCAACCACAAAAAAGAAACACTACGATCAAATTTCCATCATAGAGTTGAACCAAATTGTCACTAGTAACTAACTATTAAATATACTGGTACATTGCACTTCATGAATCATGATAACTCCATTCCTTGTAAAAAATAACACACAAAAGATAACACCCATCTCCAATGTCCTAAAGCCTAATTCTCCCATAACAGACCTGACCTGACCCGTCCGTCCGTTGGCTATAACTCGACTTAGGTAAAACTATTAATCGAAATCTGGTTAAAACTAAATACACACGTGCTATATCAGGAGTACGTGGAGAGCACGTGTTTTGCTCTCCTAACGGACTTATCCTATAAAAGCAAATAACTACGTGCCAACCCAAATGGGCACAGGAATCTCTCCGCAAATCTCTCTAAACAAGGTCACTAAAACACAATCACGATTAGCTAAAGCTCCGCAGAGCAGTTTTGGAAATTCTTGTAACTGTCCTAAATACAACTTTATAAATACAAGTGACTCGCTAGATCACAGGTACATTATTCATTAGGAGTAATTTGATATTTATCTTCTAATCATACTGAGCAATGGAGTGCCTTTGCAGGTGCCCACCGCCATAGTTCTTAGAAGAACCCACGTATATCTCACCCAATCCAAAGAGAAACGAGTCCAAGCATTGGGCACCACAAACTATACCTTGGAGTGGGCCACTCACCCAAAAACAAGACCCAAACTCGAAAACTTTAGCTCACCAAGGTGAGTGCAAAAGGGATACATAACATTAATTTCAAGATTCAATCAATCCATACAAGCCAGTATCTACCTTAAAAAAAAATAGCCTTTCTAGGGAACAACAAAAAATCATAAATCTCTAATCTTCAACTAGGCTATTCATTCTCAAGGTCAAGGGCACAATTATTGAAATTTAACTAAATTACAAAACTAAAGATAAAATTAAGCAACAACATAATTGGATACCAAAAGAAAATTAAAGGGAAAAAAAGGGGTTTTGGGGGAAAAGAGGTACCTTGAGTTGAGCTTCAGCTGCATCGATACGACGAGATCGCTGAGCGGCTTCGATGGCTTCCCTCTGCTTCTGTGCTTCTTCTTTGGCTTTCTTTTCCCTGAGAAGCTTCAACCTGGCTCTCTCTTTCCTCTCCTTCTGCTCTTTCTCGAGCTTCTCTCTGGCTCTTCGCAGCTCAAAATCCATCTCTGTGTTTCTAGTTGTTCTTGGTGAATGATGAATCCGTGTAGATGAAGAAACGAAGGAGCTTTTGGTGGTTTTTGTGAATCTAAGAATTTGTCATGCACGATCACGAAGCTGTGTTGTCTCTCCTTTATAGTGTTGTTGGTTTCGTTCAAAGTATTTGGGTGGTTTTTTTATTTATTTATTTTTATGTTATTATTTTTGCAGTGGTCGGTTGGTTGAATGGGTGGGTTTAATAAGAAGGGGGCTTGTATTCTAGAAGGATCTGGGCCTTTCACATGAGCCCAAGCCCACTGCTACTTTTGCTATAAGAGTTAAATTGTGATTTTGCTTCAGAGTTCACACCAAATAATTTCTTTTTCTTTTTCCTTTTTTTGAATGAATTTTGAGTGCTGGTTAATTTCTTGAATTCATTTTGCTGTTAAATAGGTAAACTTGTATATACTCAGAAAATATGATTAAGCGGGTAAGATTTAGATTATCTAAATTTTAAATTTTATTTTAGAAGGTAAAACATAATCTCTTACCATTTATTTTATAGGTGAGACTAATTAATAAGAAAAAATATGAAAGAAAAATAATTTAAATTATGTAAAAGATCATACTTTATCCTTTAAAATAAAAATTCAACAAGCGGATAATAGTAAAACTCATCCTTCTTTAATTTAATCAAGTTCATTTTTATGTATGGTCTATAAAAGAATTAAAATTTTTAAAATAAAAAATTAAATATTTTATTATTATACTCTTAGTTAACATGTACGTGTCTTTAAAATACTTTTTAACTAAATACATATCTTAATCATGGAAAAAAATAGATTAAGTTGATTAAGCCGCTAGATGTGAACAATAAGTGATGATAATATATAGTTAGGGTAGTGCTAGGTAGCCAAAGAGTAATTATAATATAGAAATGTTACGAAAAAATTCTCATTCTCTTGATAAGCAAGTGATATACATTTTTTTATCACTCACGCTTTTTATCATTCACATTTATTCTACGTGGTTAGAGTCATTAATGTTCTTTCTAAAATTAGTTTCAGTTTCTCTCAAATCAAATCCCTAACATCCCTCAATCACATTATTACTCATTAAAATATAATTTCTCTGTAGAAATTATGGAAATTAAATTAACAAATTTTAACAACTTTTACTATACAACTCATATTTTACATATAGACTATTAGAAAATAAAAAATAAAATATAAAATATAAACAAAAATTAAAAAATAAATTTTTAGAAATAATTATTAACTTGTTATATTAAAATCAATAAATAAGCATACATATGAATATTAAATAAAAAATATTAATAATTAAAATTATGACTTATTAGTGCACATGAGATAATTTGCAGAATACAATAAGACACATAGTTTAAAATTTGGTAATATTAATTATAAAAATTTATTAATTATAGACATCATAAGTATGAAATTATGAATATTATGTGCACAAAATTATGGATGTTATGTGTATAAATTTATGGATGTTATGAGTAAATTTATCAATTAAATAAATTAATTTAAGAATTTGACATTTTTTAAATTTAATTATGATAAAATTTAAACATTTTGTAGTAATTTGATAGTTACTTATGCAATAACTAAAAAATGATGTGTATGGATGTAATGTCTAATAAACATGAATTTAATTGCCAATGAGTAATAGCTCAAATGGCATAATCTCTCCATACTCAATTAAGAGGTAGCGGGTTTGAGTCTCCTATCTTTGGTAAAAAAAAAACATAAATTTAATTTTTAGATGTTAGTTGTATGTAATTATAGATGTTATGTATATGAACTTATGAATGCTATGTGTATGAACTTATTTAGTATAGTATAATTATAAATGCACATAAAAAATTATTCTTTAGTTCCTTGTGACATAAGTACCGTGTTAAGGTCGATTATTTCAAATGTCATACTATTTGCAATGATAAAAGCAATTTTTTGTAAATTTCCTTGACCTATCCCAATTATGCTTGTAATTGAACTAGAATTATGTTTGTTAACTTCTAACCTATACGACCTACAATTCATGATCCTTATAACAATGATAAAGGTATTAAACAAGGCTTTTACGTTTTCTAATTCCTGAAATGGTAATAAATAAATTAAAAGAAATAAAAATTAAAGTCAATTGCAATTATTTAATGTAATTGATATTATAATTATCGTTCTTAAATATAATTATTATTAATTTTTATTATATTTTTATATATAAAAATCAAATTATAAAAAAGAATATTAAGTATTGATTATAATAGTGCCTAATAAAAAAGATATGATTTTATAATTAATATCATTAATAAGTAGATTTGATAAGAATGGTGATAAGTAGAATGATTAGAGAGTGGAATAAAAAATAAAATTATTATTAAGTGATATAAATAAAGTAAAATATAAAAAGTTTTGGCTAATTATGGCTAAAAAATTTTGGTTATTTTTCCATATAGTTAATATGAGATTTTAAACTCAAATTTTTGGGGGAAATAATATTATTATTTATCTTTTAAGAAATCTTCTTAAACCATTAAATGTTTTTCTTAGGTAAGAAGTGGGTTTTATACTACTTCAAGATATTATTGTAAGTATCTGTTTATTTTATTTCATTTAATGAGATTAAGTAAATAAATTTTGAGATATACAAAATTATATACAATATAAACTTCCTTCCTTTCCTGTTCTTATTATTATTCCAAAAGAATAATGTTCATTAAAATAAAGTGCTCTACATGCATGACTACATTAATTAATGAAACAATATCACACAAGTAATAATAAGGAGAAAACATGAAAAAATAAAATAAAAAACAAGATGATTTACATTAATTAATGGAGAACATTCACTAGGGAGTAAAGTAGTAGTCTGGTGGATAAGAGCTTAGCCTTGGTAGCCTAGGCGGCTTAGTAGCTGGGGGGGAGCCATCACCATTGTTACTTTGGTAAAAATCAAGAATAGCATACACTGTTTGAACAATGGTGAGTGCAAATAGGAGCATGGCGGCAACAAGTGAGATCATAGCCCAGGGGTTTCGGAAGTAGGTGTGGATGAGATTGGCGCGCCATTTGTTCCATGGCTTCTTGCAGTAGTTGCTCAAGCTCATCTGCACCACGTCCAGAACCCCTTGGCGGTCCGCAGTGATGTCCTTGGACAGCGAGTTGAAGAGCTTGGCCACGTCCTTGTGACACCCTAAGGCATTCACTAGGATCCCTCTCCTGTGGAGCAAGGCAACGTCTATCTCATCGTCAATTATAGTGTCAATGAAGAACACATATGATGTTACCTGATGAATTTTAATATATAATTCAACCGTTAGATTCAGACATTTTATTACAAAATATCTAAAATATCTAAATGTACAATTATTTTTTTTAAAATTCAGATGAAGTCATTTACGTAAAATTGATAGTGGATAGTTATTAGATGAAAATTTAATCAAATCATTCAAATCATTTAACGACTCTTATCTATCAACTTCACGTGAAGTTGATTACACCTAAGTTTTTATTATTTTATTTAAGATCAAAATAAACTACTCTTTAATTATTAAAGAATATTTTCATCAAATAAATTAAAAAATAACTTATTTTAATCCTATAAAAAAATACTAAATAATAGGCAGATTATTAAAAATAATTTTTAGAATAATTGTCCTTAAAAAATCACATTTTTTAAATAAAAAAGAGAAAAAGTGTGATTTAAATATTCTTAAGGATAAAAAAGTGAGTTTTTTTATATATATCGCTCAATTATACAAAATTTAATTACTAATAAAAATTAATTTTATATTTAAATTTTAGGGTTTAATATAACTTGAAAATTTTAAAATAAATATAAAATATATTACCTCGTTGCCTGCTCCAACATGGAGTCGCTCGAACGCCATGAGATTAAGGAACATGGGTTCGGTGGTGTCGTCGACCACCATGGTCGGCAGTCGAAGTATGCCGCGGTCGAAAGAGACGTCTTGAAGGCTGTGACTGCTTGATTTCCTAAACCAAATGCCGGCTTCATGGAGCTCGGTGGCAGAGCGGATGATCTCATCGGTGGTGCTGTACTCGGAGTCCGCCGTGAACCACCTGTAGCAGCAGTTTCTATGGGTTGTGGATTTTACAATACGTGTTGGGTGGGTTGGTCCTTGCATGACAAGGCCCTTTCTGTATACGTCCAATGCATGCATGCATTTTCCCATTTTACCCCTTATAGTTGTCGTTGGAGACAGGAATCTTAGCATTTGCTTGTTCAATAATTCATCATCCTGTCACATGCATTATATATTATCAATGCTACCTAGTTAATTTAACTTATCATCAACTTTCTTGCAGAGAAGAAAAGGGATCATTCCTTTGGATATATTATATCATAATTTTTTTAACTTCATTTTTTAATTTAATTTTTATATATTATTATATTAAAAAAATTTAAAGTTATTACTTACAAAGTTATTTAAATGTATGAATCATGTAAAATTTTTTAACTATTAATATATCAAAATTAACTTTTTATTTTATTTAAAAAATGAAATTTAAAAGCATGCATGATTGTAAAAAATTACTTTTCTAATATTTCATTTATTTATTACTTAAGAATTATTACCGAAGCTAAAGAGATAGAAAATCAGCTTGAACAGCTACTTGATACTTTTCACGTGAATTACCAAAAAATAACCTTTGGTAAAAGTTTAATTTTTTTTATTTTTGTTGGGAGTAAAAATTAATTAATACGCCTATATAAGGTGGAAACTCAGATGCAGTCGACTTCACGTGAAGTTGATAGTTAAAAACTGTTAAATAATTTGACTGATTTAACTACATATATATATATATATGCTAAATATCAATTACCTGGGGTTGGCCATCACTCTCAATCTCAATCAAGGTATGAAGAACCAACATAGGCAATTGATTCTCAAGCATAAGCATGTCACGCTTGATATATGGCATGACATACAATTTCCCATGTCCACTAAACACAGGATCATTCTCAGCATAATCACTTGGAACACAATCACTAGCTCTAAGAATTTCCAACAAGAAACACCCATCAACAATCATCAATTGAAGGAACATGTTCTTGTCTTGATCCCATATTGGATCAAGTGGCCTATAAGAATCCTTCAACTCTTGCACAACTTGGTCCATTCTTTGGAACACCAATTCAATGGACTTGTTGCATCTCTTGAGGTAATGGATTAGGGCACGGTGCTTGTGGTCTTCCATGGCATGCAAATGATCCTTACCTTTGTGGTAAGGACCAAATGACACTGCTTGTGGCTCATAGGCCTTCTTGTTAAGCTCGGTTACACTTTGTGGAATTTTGTAAATTGATGGCCTCTTCCATTGTTCCTTCTCATCGCATATTGAAGGACCATTGCCTTTGAGTTCTTCATTGATTTGCACCACCCATTTTGTTTCTTCCATGTTGGTGTGTATGTTTGTTAGATATGATAATAGAGGAACTAATGAATGACATATATACGTGATCTTATAGTGATATTAAAGTGTACGTTGAATTATATATTTCGAAAAATATTGAAAGTGGAAAATTTACATGTATCAAATAAAGATCCAGAGGATATATTTAATGGCGTTTTTCCTTAAAATAATTTGCTTAATAAAAAGAAGTTATAGTTTATTAAATTATATTCTTTCCTTATTACAAGCTTCTTGTAAGTAGTTTACAAATCTACACTTCTCTATGGGAAGAAAAGAATATCAAAGCTTGTATCATCACTTGCCCCCTAAAAGTAGTTGAGGCCATTAAAGTATTAATAATATTACTGAATTAGAAGAACAGGAATCATGGTTGCGACATTGATATAAAAGGAACATGGTTTTAGTACTGACGAAGTAAAGGGGCTTTGAATGGTCACATGGTTCAACTTTCATAATGTGGTGCCCGTTGGATTCCATTAATTGACACATACATGCATGTGACATAAAAATTAAACAGAATTAAAGTAAAAACTTAGGTAGGTGCAGAGGAGAACTTCACGTGAAATTGATAATTGAGAAATATTATATAAAAATTTAGTCAAATTATTCAAATCATTTAATGACTCTCAATTATCAATTTTACGTGAAGTTGACTACACCTGATTTTTCACCAAGAATTAATTAGTTATTGAAACCTAAGAAGACTATTAGCAAAACCTAAAAGCAAATAACTTTGATAAGGGTAAAAAATATATATACAACTAGGTTTGGATGTTTTAGCAATTTTTATATGTGGTATTATTGTATTGGATTTTCCATTCATTTGTTGAAAACAAAATCAAATACGAATTATTTGCTAAATGGGGAATAAATCATGGGATTTTTGTTTTTATTAATTTTAAAATGTTATTAATTAGGGATGTAATAATTTACATGCTTCGATCTACATTAATTCAATTTGGAAAAGTTTAGGAGGTCAGTAATTTTTGTATTTTGTGGCCAACACTTAATCATCAAAAGAAAAATGAGTGATCTTTTATTATTGGATATAATCTCACGCAATTAAAAATATTATTAATGTCTAATTGATGGTTACAAAATACAAAAATTACTTACCTCTAACACTCCTCTTAAAAAATATAACATCTTCAACTTAGTTATTGTTAGGAACTATCCGATCCACTATATGGGCCTATTTTTTTGTTTAAACTTATTGATTAATTACTTAGTAGAACTGTAAAAGTTTTCAGATTTATTTAATCAATGCAGTAGCAATAATGATTTATTTAAAGCATGTGGAATTAATCAACCGAAGTATTTGTTTCGTAAATTAGTAAACAAAAGTAGCCAATATAGTGCATGTTTGGGCGCCATTATTTTGTTAAAAAAAAGATCTTTTTTCAATGAAAAAAGATCTTTTTTTAATTTTTTAATGTGTTTGGCAAATTTCTAATAGTAAAAATAAAAGCACTAGTAAAATAAAAAAAGATCTTTTTTGAGAAGCTGTAATTTACATCTTTTTTTAAAAGATCTTTTTTCTTAAAAAAAAGATGTTTTTCATGTAATAAATAAACAAAAAAGTACTTTTATATTGTTATACCCAAATATAATTGATAGATAAAAAAACCTTTTTTATATGAGATATCCAAACATAAAATTACTTTTACTTCTCTATAAGATCTTTTAAAAAAAAGATAACTCGAAAAAGATAACAAGCTCATAATTTAGGTACAAAACGCTAAAACAAATAGTTAATTAATTAAGAAATAAAAACGAAAAAGGTTTCTTCATCATTCTCATACACAAATCTTAGTTTTCTCCGAGTCCGCATACAACTCTAACTGTACACACCAAATCATGATTCATCTGACTGACAATTGATCTATGAGAGTTCGATTTTCATAGGAATTATCATCATCATCATCATCATCATCATCATCATCACAATTCTCAATGGATGTTGATGATGCGAGTAGTGTCATAAGAGCCACAACCACAGATCTCATACTAGGGCGTAGTAGTGGATTATCTCTTGTGCATGCTCTCCCAAGTTCCGCAACCTGCATGCAAATCAAACTGTCACTTATTAAACTCAACTCTCTATAATGTATTAGTCCTAACATTATTTGAATTAAAAATTAATTTTATCTTTAAAAACATCTTATTTTTAGTCTAAATATTTTACTTCGTCGTATTAAATTTTAACCAAAATATTAGGAACTAAGATAATACTTTATCCTAAAAAAAAATTAACTTAATATTTAATTCCATAAATAGTAACATTATACTTGTAATAATTTCTCATGCACATGTAACTTAGGCAAAACTATTTAATTTTTAATATAGAAGTGAAATTATTGTGTGAGAGAGAGAGAAGTGGTTCCACACCTTGAGAACTGAGTCAATTGAATAGTTCTCACCAAGCCTAGGATCCACCAATTTTCGAATGGCTTTTGAAGGATCACTCTTATCAAGTGCTTCCTCAAACTGCAAAAGAAAACATACTTGCCATCAAGGGGTAGTAACTTGGTTTAAGAGGATAGTTTAATTGCATTCTATATTTGCTTTGCTATAAGAAAAAGTCTAGGGAGCCAATTATAGTATAGGTCAACTAAACCAACTTTCTTTTATTTTTTATTTTAAAATTCGAAAAATTAGAGTATTAGGGTTATTTTTTGTTTGTTTTACAGTAGACTTATTTTTCAATTAATTAATTAGAGTTGGCTTCACTTCTAATTGGTTTTCTAGTTTTCTAGCAGAAGTGTTATTATAAAATATGAACAAATTTCAATTAAGAAATCACTTCTGCTAGAAAATCAACTAAAAAGGTAGTTAATTAGAGTCAACTAGTTGAAAAACAAGAAGTCTGTTATAAAAAAAAATAACCACCCACTACTCTAATTTTTTGAATTTTAAATTTAAAAATACAAAAAATTGGCTTGAGTTAGCTTAAGTTGTAGTTAGCTCCTTAAACTTTTTCTTAAGTATATGTATCTATTATATATTCTAAACTAACCAAAGTTACAAGGCCCTTTGATGATTCAGCAACGGTTTCACCTGTCTTCAGAACAGCATTCTTGGCTGAAATCAGTTCATAAAGTACAACTCCAAAAGCATATACATCTACTTTTGGAGAAACATCTCCATATTGTGCATATCTGTGAGAAAAGATTATGTTTGAGAATTCTTAGATGATTTGACTAAACTACTTAATATAATACGTATTTGTATTTTCTAATATTTACTGTTATGTTCTAAGACAATTAACAAACAAGTTCTTACTCTGGAGGCATGTATCCAAATGTTCCCACAAGACGAGTATGAAGTGATAAAGAGCTTCCAACTTCCCTAAGTTTAGTTAGCCCAAAATCTGCAACCTGATGAATTTCCAAAACCTTATTAGACAGTTTTAAAATATTAGTCTCATCAGAAAAAAGAAAAAAAATATTTGCAAAATAATGATTATTGCCAGGAATATTACAATAAACTAACCTTTCCACGGAAGTCTTTATCTATTAATATGTTAGCAGGTTTCACATCACGGTGGATATAAACAGGAACAGTGTGTTCATGTATATATTCAAGTCCTCTTGCTGAATCCAGAGCAATTTGCACCCTTGTTAACCATGCCAAAGGTTCTCTCCCTGAAATCATGTTACCAAAACATTGTCACTAGTATGATAACAAAGATTAAATGTTGAATTTGGATCATAAACATGCTTAATTTTGGTACATAATGTAATGTGTTATGACATGAAAGTATGAATGTGATCTCACCTGTACCATGCAAATATTGGCCTAAGTTTCCATTTTCAATGTATTCATACACAAGGAAAAGAGATCCCTCGACGCAATATCCAATCAAACGCACCTAAATTGTTCATAGAGTCAAGTTGAGATTCACTGAATGCCATAGAAAGTTGAACTTTTGATGTAGAAGAAAGTAGTTACCAGATTCAAGTGATGAACATGTGTTAAGACCTTCAACTCTGAAAGAAACTCTGTTGATGCTTGAACATCCATCTTCTTAATTGCTGCTTTCTGCATAGAATAAAATTATGCAGATAAAGAACTAAATGGTTAAAGATAATTTATTTTTCCTTTTAATTCTGGAAGATTATATAACATTATTAAAGATATAATTGGCTTGTTCTTACTTGGCCTCTCAATTCTGCAAAATAGACAGCTCCGAATCCACCCTGACCAATTTTGTTATCAGAGCTGAAGTTATTTGTAGCCTTAGATAGTTCTTGATAAGAGAATTCCATTGATTTTGCCGCCATAATCGCCGGAAGGCCAGAAGCACTAGCAGCTGTGGATCCTGAAGTTTCATATTCACCACTGCTAGATGCTTTACAAGGATAAGAAAGAAATAAACAAAAGGTGTTATTATTATGGATTCATGATCACAACATAATTAATTCATTGAACGTTTTAACATTGTGTCATAGTTAATATAACTTAATCAACTAGAAAGAAACAAATAGTAGATTAAGAAGCCTAGAATTTCAATAAAATGTAGTTACCATCTTGGGTTGAACTTGATATAAAATCTTCTGTTGGCAATTTAATTTTTTCTTCTTCCTTCTTCTGGAAATATCTAACACAAGCACAAATTAATAATAGCAGAACCCCACTTGTTCCAGCTATAGATATTCCAACAGCAACACCCTTAGCTAGACCTGTTTATATATAAAAATAACTTAAAAAATCAATAATTTAAGCTCAGTGGCAACGATTTCTTCTGTTTTAGTCATTAATATAGCCAACTTTCTTTGAAGTTCAGAGAGCTAGACCTGTTCTGCAAGAAGAAAAAGAAAAATGAGAGTTAAAAAGGATAGAATCCAAACATGAAGCAAGCAATTCAATGCTATAATGCACCAACCTAGGATACAAGGGAACATAGACTCCATTTTGATCTGCAAAGTTGAGGAAGAATAAAATGTTAGGCAAATGAAATGCACACAAATTCATACCAACTACTTTGAATAAAATTAAGCAACTAATGAAAAGAATAATTTTTATTTGAAGCACACAAAACATAAAGGATCTCCGATCCCCTATAAGAGGCACCATGATCCGAAATGTTAAGTCTATCGAATCGTCAAACTGACACAAACCAAATAAAACTAACATGTAGCATCTTAATTAAAACCTTACAAAATTCACTAATCCTTCAATTTCATCATAATTCACCAAATACTTTGAACTATATATATATAGCATACCTCTTGCTGGAATGAAAACTATCCCTCTAGTTTGGTTGAAGTTGACACCTGTGTTTGAAACAAAGAAATGGAAAGGCATATGAAACAAATGCAAATAAATTAAAACTATGTGATTTCCCTAAATACATATTCTAATCACCAAGATTACAAGATTTATAGCTACCTGGATTATAACTCTGCAGCAACTTAGGATCAAGTTTAGTCTGATTTGCAATTTGCAGCAAAGTATTACCTTCACTAAGAGGGAATGTAACAAACAAACCATAATCCTTTGAAACATTGCTGTTCCCACAAGAACAATTGACAGTGACATTAACCTTAGCATTAACAGGTACATGATTAGGATCATAGTTGTTGAACCTTTGCAAAATCTCAACTGTGGTAAGATCAGAATATCTCAAGTTTGCAATGAGATCATAGGTGTCACCTTCAATAGCTGAGTACTCAAACACATGCCCCAAGAACTCACCATTGATGCAATCACAAGGGAATGGAATATTGATTCTGGAGAAGGATACTGGTAGATTATTGGGCATTTTGTCCTTATTGTAGCTAATGATAACATTAGAGTTTGGCACAACATTTGAATGCATAAAGGATGCAATGCTACCAAGCATAACTCCAGGGTATACAAAGTATGAAGCTATAGCTAAATCACAACCCTTTAAACACTTTGATTCTAAATTGATGAAACAAGAACACTCCAACAACAAAAAGAACAACAGAAAACTTCTCTTTAGCTTCATTTTATTAAGGAGATAGATACCAATATAGAAAGAAAATAAAAAGTGTTGGATGATTCTTATAATTGGAAATCACAATTTGTTCATTTTAATTAATTCATTTCCTCTATTTGAAGAAAGTGATGTTACATTTTTTTTCACTCCTAAGTTATAGCCAGCAGAATTTTATGGAGAGAGTGACTCAAAAGTCAACACATATTGGCTCTTAGGTGCATGCAAAAATATACTATTAATTCATAATTGGATTTTGTAGTTGAATTGTATATCCTTTATTGAGGCCATGTTTGGTGTATTGGAATAATTAGAAGAAGAGTGTTTAGAACAAATTCTAGTATGGAATCATGTAGATTGCAAATGTTGGATTATTCAAATGAAATGATCTGCATCCAAGATACCAAGCTTGTCGGGTAATGTGAAACTTCTTAGAATAATGTGTCCTTTCATGGTTCATGGTTCAAACAAAAACCTACTTTAATTTTTGAGGCACGCCTGTACTAAATTAATGGCCTAGTGCTAGTATATTTCATTGACTTCACCCTCTCATTATTATTATCAAAATAAATAAATAAAAATCTATGATATTTGGACATTTTAGTTTATTTCATTATTGACTTTAAATTATTTTATATACCTGATGAGTTTTATTGAATAAGCATGCTTAGAAGTTAGAAGACCAAAACTAAGTAAATAGAGATACAAAAATGGCCCATGAATGGTGGTCTATGTCTCATGGAGATTTGATTTGGTAGTTTTATTGGGATCACAGTACAGTTGGCTGCTCATTGCTTTCAACTCTCATGTCTCAATCTAAAAGGATGGAAATTCAGGTGCAATTGACTTCACGTGAAGTTGATAGTTGAGAACCGTTAGATGATAATCTAGTCAAACCTGTCAAATCATTTCTTAGCTATCAACTTCACATGAAGTTAATTACACCTCAGTTTTCACAAACACAAACTTTTCAAATAATCTTTAAAATTTACCATTAACTTATGAAGGTATTGATTGTGATTGCCATGATCAAATAATCCATTTTACAAATAAAACTAGCAATCATCTCTTTGCCAAGATGAAATGATGATAAAATAATATAGCCAAAGTTTTCTTGCTAAATTATTTGTTGCATGATCAACTAAATTGATAGAAAATTCAAAATTGCAAATGAAATGTATATATTAAGATTAGTTATTTGATTACTTTCTAACTTTTCATTTAATTTGACTAATTATTATTGAAGGATACTTTTGTAAAATGAAATAAAAAGTACCTTATTTTAATCTTGTAAAAAAAGGAAGTGTAGGTCATCTAAGTATCTCATAAGATGAGCAATGTCTTTCAAAGTTGTGAGGAAAATAAAAAAGACTATCTGTTTATAAGTGTCATATCAAATTACCAAATGCAATATTTGAGAAGCTAACCATAGATGATGTATATAACTCTGTTTTGTGACATGGATTGTTTGTTCAACAAGACCATGAATAAATGAGACAATAATTGATAGATATATGAGAAATGCAACAGTTTGAGTGAATCTTCCCAAATTAGAATCTCTTCTGCAACAGAAAGAATCACAAACATCTTGCTAGATTCACAAATCACAAGAGCTGGATTTTCATAGAAGGAAATCCCAATTCTCAATGGCTGAACCTGAACTTAGTGTCCCAAGAGCAAGCACAACAGATCTCATCTTCGGACGCTGCTGCGGATCTGTCTCGGTACATGCCTTGGCAAGTTGTGCCAACTGGAAGCAGAACAATAGTCATAGCTGTTGAAATCAGAAACAGAATTAAAAAAAAAAGCGATGCTATAGCCATAACTAGTACCTTGAAAACTGAATCAATTGAGTAATTATCTCCAAGCCTAGGATCCACCAGCTTTTTAAGACCTTCTGTTGGATCTGGCTGCTTAAAAACTTCATCAAACTGCAACACAAGTAATCAAAGAAATTAGAAAACAAGGAAACTATAGTTTGAATTGGTTATGTAAAATCACTAGGCTACCATTGGTAAATAATGAACAGAAGGGTGAGAAAAGAAATCACCAATGCCACAAGGCCTTTAATTTCATCACCATCCTTGATCACAGCTTCTTTTGCAGAAATAAGCTCATAAAGAACAACTCCAAAAGCATAGACATCTACTTTAGGAGAAACTTTGCCATATACGTACCTGCGAAAAAGAGAATGTTATTACTGGATTTAATCCCTCAAACCAAGTTCAGTGTGAATTTAGAGAGATCAAAATATGATTCATCCTACTCTGGTGGCATGTAACCAAATGTGCCTGCCATTTTATCAGTGGGAACTGATGAACTTCCTACATCAATCAACTTTGCTAGTCCAAAATCTGCCACCTGAAAACAAAGTAATACAGGATAGATCTTGCAGAATTATTCCGGAGAATATAAGAGCAACAATTAAGCTAGCATAAGGCTAGCAAAAGAGTTTATTAATTCTTACCTTTCCATGGAAGTATTTGTCTATTAAAATATTTGCTGATTTGATGTCACGATGTATATATACAGGCGTTGTATGTTCATGAATATATTCAATTCCCCTAGCTGAATCCAGGGCTATTTGAATCCGGTTAGACCATGACAAAGGTTTTCTATCTGGAGACAGTTTGATTTTATCATTAACTAATTAAGTTCTTATAAATTTCTATCTGAATATGTACTTATATCACCTGAATCTTGTAGATGTTGGCTCAAGTTTCCATTGTCAATGTATTCATAAACAAGGAAAAGAGAACCCTTAATGCAATATCCAATCAACCGCACCTACATAAGAAAATAAGAAGATGACATGAGAAAATACTGAAAACAAACCATGAAATATGGCAACTGTGATTCAGATATGTTCCTTATTTTATTCAAACTTACAAACACAAGGAATTAAGTGAGAAGCATTACCAGGTTTAAGTGATGAACACGGGTCATCACTTTCAGTTCTGCAAGAAACTCTTTTGATGCTTTCTTGTCCATCTTTTTTATTGCAGTTCTCTGTGTCATCAAAGAAAACTTCAGCCAAAGTGGAAAAACAGAAACCAGTAACAAGTAACAAGTGCAAGGTTATCCAAACAGAATCATGAAGTAAAGTGTAAGAACATGGATTGCAAACCTCGCCATTCAGCTCTGCATAATATATTCCCCCAAAACCACCTTGACCAATTTTGTTTGCCAAATTGAAATTATTTGTGGCATTGGCTAGTTCTTGATAAGAAAACTCAGTTGATTTCTCTACACTGTAACCTATGATGCTACCATAGGCTGCATGAAATTGAATTGAATGAAACAAATCTTTAAGCAAAAGAGTAAATGACAGAATCAAACTCTTTTCTTCTTTCATATACCTTTCATAACCCGAGCAGTTTTCCGACTTGTATTTTCTACTGGCAATTTTTTCTTCCACACCTTCCTTCTGCAATATCTAACATAAGCACAAAATGCAAATAACAGAAGTGCTGCTACAACTCCTGCAGATATTCCGGCAATAACCCCGCCTCGCAGACCTGCTTGAAGATTAAAGATCAATATATCCTTACCCTGGATCTGGTTTGGTATCAAGCTCAAGTGTAATCACTATCAACTCTCAAAATAGTACTACTTTCTGCTTGGAGAAAATGTCATACCTCTAGTGCTGAAAAGTAAACACAAAAACACACTCATCAAGATTGGCACTAGCAGATTATTAGAGATGAAAAAAAGTTATTCATCTTCCTGTTCAAAAAGCATAGACAGTTAAGTTAAATAAATAAATAAAATACCTTGGGTAAAAAGGCACATAGTTACCATTTACATCTGGAAAGTGAAAGAAAAAAATATTATGAGATTCATTTCAAGGATTAAAGTTCTTCATAAACGAATTTGAAAGATACCATTATGAGCATGCAAACGATAAATTAAGGAGTGATACCCCAAATCAGTTCCTGTAGAGGCTAACAGAGCTCGCCTACATGAGGAACTGATCTGAGAATTTTTTAATCAACGATGGGACTGATATATTGAAACTCGTTAGCAGACTTAATTTGTGTATTACTCTAAATTAAGCATACTCTAGAATGCATAATCCATTTCTTTGTACTGATGAAGATGCTAATAAAACAATAAACCAACACTAATTAAGTACCCTAGTACCCTTTAATCCATTAAACATCATGAATAAGAACTGATACCTTTCCCAGGAACATAGACCAAGCCACTCCCTTGGCTGAAATCGACACCAGGATTGAATCTCAGCAGCAACAAAGGATCAAGTTTTGTCTGGTTTGCAATTGACTCCAAAGAATCCTCAGGCCTAAGAGGGTATGTGATGAACAAACCATAATCCTTGCTGACTTTTCTGTCCCCACAAGAACAGTTAACTGTGACATTAAATATTCCGTTATCAGGAATTTCACTCGGTGAGTAGCTGTTGAAGGATCTCAACCACTCAGCAGTGGACAAGTTGGAAAATCTCCACTCAGCAATGGATTCATAGGTGTCATGATTGGAAACCGGATATTGGAATGTGTAGCCAAGAAACTCACCATTGATGCATTCACAAGGGAATGGAACATTCACCCTTGTGTAAGCCATGATTGATATGGTTGAGACATCTTTGTTGTAGTTAACAATATCTTGTGGCCCTGTAACAAACCGTGATTTAAAAAGTGTTGCAATATATGTGAGGTTAGAACCTGGCCAAATATAGTAGGAAGCTAAAGCTAAGCCACAACTATTTCTACACATTGATTCTGCATTGAATGGTATACAAGCCACCAACAACAAGAAGAGTGATAATCTGAATCTGGGTTCCATATTCAAATCAAACATGGAAAGTATATTAACATGGTTTTGGTACAAAGTGTCTGTTTGTTAGATAAAAAAAAAGTGTGTCTGTTTGTTTAACTTTCTAATCTTTAGAAGTTGACTTAGATACACTTCCAGCCTCACATATGATTGTCGTTGACCCGCGTCATTGGCTTCAATTAATTTTGACATGCACAACAAAACTTCAATCCACTTAGTAGCGACTGAGACTAAGAGACAAAGATTGAAATAAATTTAAGTATTTTGTTTGGTATAAAATGGGTGACAGAAATTGAAATAAAAATAAAACTCTAATTTAATTTGCACAAAGGATAAAATTAGAATTAATTGATTGAAATGATGGTATAAAATGTTATTAAAGTTTTAATCTCTATTTCTAAAAATTTTAGTTCTCTTTGTCTCTACTTTTTGAAAGTACTGAAATACTGAAATTTTAGTACCCATCTCTCAACCAACAAACATGACTGAGTCTCAGTCTCTGTCTTAGTACCTCAAAACAAACGCTAATTAATACATATTATTACTCAATCGAATTAAAAGTAATGTCTAAATATGCCAAGTAATTATAGCTCAAATGGCATAATTTCTCTATATTCACTTAGAGGTCTTGGATTCGAGTTTCATTTCTAACTTTGAAAGACAAAAGTAACATCTAAATAATTAAGATTTACATTAAAATTATAATAATAATAATTTTTAAGTATAAATATTCAAAATATATACTATTTAATGTACTTAAATATGTTCGATAGCACTCTTCCTACTATTACTCCATCTGATATTCTCTCAAATGAATTGCTCAAAACAATTCAACCATTACTATATATAAATTCCAATATATCAAGATTAATTAAGTTCATTTATAATTTTATATTGCATTTTTTTGTGTTTCCATTCTCAAGTTAGTATTTGAAAAAGATGCCAACTTGCAAATTTTGTTGTTATATATTTTTTCTTGGTAATTTTTTAAATAATTATATTGAATCATATATAAATTACTGAATGAATGTCTTGTACAAAGAAACCTTTAAATTTAATATTAATTTACATATTATTAACTAGTTCCTAAATAATATAGCACTTTTAAATTTATACTATGTGGTGCGAGTCTTATTTTAGTTAATATAATAAAAGATAAGGGTTTGGGGTAAGGAAGAGGAGGTAGCAGTCAGACGCCGCCATCTTGGGCCAACTGCTCCAACAGACACTCAGTAGCCGAGGCTAACTGTGGCCAACCCCAGCATTCGCGGCCAACATTCAGCATCCTCGGCCGACCGCGATTATTGATGGTGATGAAAAATTGTGCGGTAAATAAAGGGTAAAAATATAGAAACCAAATCATTATATCAATTTTAAATCAGATCAATTCATATTTTATATCTCCAAACACAATAATTCATTTCTAATTCAATTCATTTCAAACCAAATCAAATCAACTTCAAAAATATTTTGTTCCTAAACACACCCTTAACGTTTAATTAATTGACTCGTTTTCTCCATAAAGAATTGAATATTCCAATATGCACAAAGTGTTTGTTAATAAACCACAAAGAACCATGGAAGCTATATCTTGAGAGCATTGATTGTTTATCAATGCCATAATAAGTTGATAGACATTTCAAATGCATCAATAGAGTGGTTCTTCCCAAACTAGTTTTTGTTTTGCCAAAAAAGAAGACTAAATCCTCGTTTTGGTCCCTGAGATTCATGCGATTACTCATTTTGGTCCCCGAAATTCAAAATTACCTATACTGGTCCTCCAGATTTAAGTTTAGGCACCAATATGGTCCCTCAACTCTTTCCGGTGATGATTAAGCAAATGGAGTGCTGATATGACACCCTTCCTGTCACGTTGGACGCTGTAACGATTAGTTGATGTGACAAGGATTGTATTTGTATCCAATTTAGTCCCCTTTTATTAAAACTTTGTTATTATAACTCAGATAAATAATAAGATAATTAGGGTTTCATGGATTAAATTGGATACAAATACAACCCTTGCCACATTAACTAGTCGTTACAGCGTCCAACGTGATAGGAAGGGTGTCATCTCAGCATTCCATTTGCCTAATCATCACCGAAAAGAGTTGAGGGACCATATTGGTGCCAAAACTTAAATCTGGAGGACCAGTATAGGTAATTTTAAATTTCAGGGACCAAAATGAGTAATCGCGTGAATTTGAGGGACCAAAATGGGGATTTAGTCCAAAAAGAACTACAATGTAACATTTGTATCCCCCTCGTGCATGGTTACTTCTATCTACCAGATACTAGATTCACAAGAGCTGGATTTTCATAGAAGGAAGCAATGTCCCAATTCTCAGTGCTTGAACCAAGTGTCATAAGAGCAACCACCACCGATCTCATCTTTGGACGCCGCTTCGGATCTGCCTCTGTACATGCATTGGCAAGTTGTGCCATCTGCAACCAGAACAAAAAAATATCGACCAAAGCTGTTGAAATCACAAGCATAAAAATGCTTAAAATGCTTTATACATTACTAGTGGATATTAACATGCCTATATCCTATTTATATTTGGTAGATTTATATATAGTAGATAGTACCTTGAAAACTGAACCAATTGAGTAATTATCTCCAAGCCTAGGATCCACCAGTTCTTTAAGACCTTCTTTAGGGTCTGGTTGATCAAAAACTTCATGAAACTGCCTCAAAAATAACCAGAAAAATTGGAAAAGAAGGAACATAAATATAATCTGAATTACTTATGTAAAGCCACTAGGCCCTCTAATGTTATCAGTTATCACACACACAAAAGAAGTAATGCATAGTAGGGTATCAAAATTCACCAAAGCTACAAGACCCTTGATTTCAGCACCACCATTGATCACAGCTTCTTTAGCAGAAATAAGCTCATAAAGGACAACCCCAAAAGCAAAGACATCTAATTTAGGAGAAACTCTGCCATATACATACCTGCAAATAAGAGAACAAAATGATTCAATTGTATAATTGCATTTGATCCCTTAAACTAAGTCCATGTTCTGATATGCAATGTGAATGTGTCAATTTAAAGAGATAAACATGATTCATCATACTCTGGTGGCATGTAACCAAATGTGCCTGCCATATTAGCAGTGGGAGCTGAGGAACTTCCAGTATCAATCAGCTTTGCTAGTCCGAAATCTGCAACCTGCAGATTAACTAATACACAGTATCTCACAGAATTATAGCACAAAGAAAAGAGTAACAAGCTCACATAAGTCATCAAAATGTTTCATACCTTTCCATGGAAGGATTTGTCTAATAATATGTTTGCCGACTTTATATCGCGATGGATATATACAGGCTTTGTATGTTCATGAATATATTCAAGTCCCCTGGCTGAATCTAGAGCTATTTGAATCCGGGTAGACCACTGCAAAGGTTCTCTATCTGTAAAAATTCTTTCATTAACTAAGTCCTTACAAAGTACAATCACATTAATGCATCAGCATAAACATGGATATTTGTCTTTTGTCATGTACTCATATCACCTGAATTTCGTAGATGTTCGCTTAAGTTTCCATTGTCAATGTATTCATAAACAAGGAAAAGGAAGTCCTTAACACAATATCCAATCAAATGGACCTACAGGATACCAATAAGTAGAAACAGCATAAGAAAAATAACAAGGTAATATTGAGAAAAAATAAAATGTTGGAAGCAGTCTACACAATATGGGAACTGCGTCTGAAATTCTGTTTGGGTAGATTGACAAACAACAAATACTGACAGAACTGGTGAAGTTCAAATTTGTCCCCCGAAAAGTTCAATGCTTATTTTATATGAACTTGCAAGGAGAGAAAAGAAAACATGCATTAATATTTGAAAGATTACCAGGTTTAAGTGCTGAACATGTGTCAAAACTTTCAGTTCTGCGAGAAATTCTTTTGATGCTTTCATGTCCATCTTCTTTATTGCAACTTTCTGTGTTATTGGAGAGAATTTCAGTGAAAGTATAAAAGATGGAAAGAGTAACCAGTGACAATCTATCCTAATCCTTACAGGTTTATAGCAAATACATCTACAAAAAATATGTGACTTTTCTGTCAAATCTTGTAATAAAATATAATAACATAGATTATAAACCTTGCCATTGAGCTCTGCATAATAGATTTCTCCAAAACCACCTTGACCAATTTTGTTAGCCAAATTGAAGTTATTTGTGGCATGGGCCAGTTCTTCATATGAAAACTCTGCTGATTTTTCTGCACTTATGTTTGCGAAGCTATTAGAGGCTTTATCTGAAAGAGGGATGATAAGTAAGAGTTACACGAGTGTTCATGTTCACCATTCTTCTCTTGCATGATATGCAACATAAATTATACCGAAGCCATCAAGAAACTGGAAAGGGAACTTTCTCTAAGCAAAAGAGTTGTCAAATCATTCTTTTAATATTTTTGTTTCAGATGTAAAAACTAAGTATTTGACTCTCATTTCATATGGTAGCATCATTAAAAAGCAACCAAGTCATTAAAAATCTTAACTACCTCCCCATATTCAAATTAAAGGGTTCTGAGGGGTTTCAAACTTCAAACAAGTTGTATGAAATATGTCCAAAATCCATACCTTCCCTAGCTCGAGCAGTTTTCCAACCGGAATATTCTGCTCGCACTTTTTTCTTCCATACCTTCAAACACTTCATATAAACACAAAATGCTGATAACATAATTACTGCTACAACTCCAACAGATATTCCAGCAACAACCCTACCTGGTAGACCTGTTATACAAGAGCAAAATATGAGCAGAAAGTACTATTACATTTGTCTTTTAGGATATCCTTACCCTGGATTTGCTAGTGATGTTAAATTCAATTGCAAACAATTATCAATAAGACTACTTTCTTCTGAGTGAGAATTGACAAACCTCCAGAGCTGAAAAGGAAAATGAATGTATTCATAAATGTTAGCAGGTTATTAGAGAATAGCAGGAAACAATAAGGTTTAAACTTTAAAGAACAATACCTTTGGTGAAGAGGCGGATAGTTACCGTTTTCATCTGGAAAGCGAAATGAAAAGAAAATGTGAGGAATTTATCTCAAGTTTACAGTTCCTGATAAACTAATTTGAAATATACATTCATAAGCATGATGCTAATTTATTAGTTATACTCCTGAATGCATTTCTTACCAATGTAAAGATGCCTGTCAAGCAAGGCGAAAATTGATAGACTGTTGGACTGTTTATCATAGCTTTGGAATGACCTTGGTAAGATATATAAAGATTGCCAAATGCAAAATCACCTTGTTTCCGACTGATTAAGATTATACACTTTCAAAGTCCTACTAAATGTCTCGTAACAAACCATTAATCTATGGTCCCATGCCTATCATGGATTCATGGTGGCTTAAAGGGAAGCTATTTTTTCTTTTTTAAGTCTATGGAGGGCCTCTGCAAACTAAGCAATTTAAGGTTCAAGTTCAACTGCAAAAAGCCAAACTTCTTAGGAATTAACACAGATATTAGGGACTACTCTACTTTCAGTTCTATCTATAAATGCACCATATACAAAAGACTACTGTCGCAAATCATAACATGTACATAATCCTCATGAATATACATACATAAGAAGACCTAAGCATGGCATTGAAATCAGAAAGCGAACCTCTGCCGGGAATATAAACCAGACCACTCCCTTTGCTGAAATTTACACCGGGGTTGTATTTCATCAACAACTCAGGATCAAGCTTTGTCTGGGTTGCAATTGACTGCAAAGAATCCTCAGTCCTAAGAGGGTATGTGATGAACAGTCCATAATCTTTGCTAACATTACTGTCTCCACAAGAACAGTTAACGGTCACATTAACCGTTCCTCCAGCAAGAATAGCACCTTTTGGATAATTGTTAGTGTTCTGAAGCCACTCTGTAGTTACTAAGTTGGAAAAGCTCCCACTGGCAATGGCTGAGTAGTTGTCACCTAGAGGAACTGAGTACTGGAATGTGTGGCCCAGAAACTCTCCATCTATATTGCAAATGTTAGAATTGTCTATGTTAGAACTTCCAAAGTTAGGGTTTTATTAATAAAATTATAAAATCTTTGAATCAGTGGAAGCTCAAACACAAAATTCAAATAATATAGCAGACATTCAAAGATGGCAGATATATGCTGAAAAATCAAATTTTTAATTTGTAAGAAGAGTGTGTGATAGCTCACCATTGATGCAATCACAAGGAATTGGAACGTTTATTCTGGTTTGTGATGGATATGAGTATGAGTATATGCCTTCGTTGTATCTAACAATATCTTCAACTTTGTAAAGAAATTTGGATTGCATGATGTATGAAATATATAGCAGGCTGGAATGATTGTTCCAAAGATAGTAAGAAGCTAAAGCCGAGTCACAGCTCTTGCTACACTTTGATTCTGCACTCAAAGGTAAAGTAATCAGCAACAACAACAACAATGAAAGCATGAAATTGTGTTCCATTGTTAGTGGAACCAAGCTTGTGCAAAGTATGCACATCACACATGCAAAGAGAAATAATAGTAATAATTTAAAACAAAAGGATTTGTACTCTACGATGTTGGGTCAACGCTGCCCTTGTTGATCTGGTCAAACCCCATCAACATCTATCATTGCTGTTACTGCGAAATCCTCATTTTATTTCAAAACTTCTTTATGGGAGTTGAAATTGAATATAAACTATTATTATTATTATTACAGCAAAGACTGTTAAATACAGTACAAAATTCTAAACTCGGATTAACATACAAATGGTTAAGATGCGAGTAACTGGTTGTAAAGGGTCATTTAGTAATCATTACACATCCAAATATTTTTAGCAACCAAGTTTAATCAAGTTGGCTAAAATTCAACAAAAATTGTTTTTATCATAAGTAGCGTGTACTACACATACTTCATTAACGCAAACAAATCTGGCTTCACTTTGCGTTTGCTTTTTTTTTTTTTTTTTTTTTTTCTCTTTTTTTTTCATGATATTGCAGTCATTTTTTCTTTTTTTTTTCTGTTTGATATTTTATTTTATTTTTTATTTTATTTCTCTCAAGAGAGCAAATCAAGAAGAATTTTGAGAAAACGAAATAAAGAAGAAAAGATGACCAAAAAAATGAAAAAGAAGACAACGAAGTAGAAGTTCAGCAAATTCAAGCGAAACAAAACCAAATAAATCTCAATTAAATTAAGATATGAACCAAAATTATTTGAAGAATAAAAAATTTGGTCAATTCTTAGCAATAACATCAAATGAATCTCAGTTAGTTCGGATTTAAACAAATAGTCAAAAAGACTCGATCATCAACCAAAAGTCAAAAACACATCGAATGTATATAGTTGACAAATATCATATAACTAACTAAACAAGCACATATGAACAAGTTCAGTAAATTCAAAAGAAATAAAACCAAATGAGCCTAAATTAAATTAAGACATGAACCAAAATTTCTTAAGCAATAAAAAATTTGGTCAATACTTAACAGTAGTATCAAGTAAACCTTAATTAATTCACAAATGAATCGAAGTTAGTTTAAATTTGAACAAGCAATAAAAAAGGCTCAATTATCAACAAAAACACATCGAATGCATACAACTAACAAATATCAGAGTTATAACTAACTAAACAAGCACACATGAACAAGTTCAACTAAATTCTAGCGAAACGAAAACATACAAATGAATCTCAATTAAATTAAGAAATGAACCAAAATTTCTTAAGAAATAAAAAATTTGGTCAATACTTAACAATAACATCAAGTGAACTTCGGTTAATTCACAAATGAAGCAAAATTAGTTCAGATTTAAAAAAGTAGTAAAAAAAAGACTCAATTATTATTAACAAAAACACATCGAGAAAAAAAAGAATGATAAAAAGAAATTCAAATACAAAAAGAAGGAGAGGGAGGAGAAGGATGAGGTGGTGGTGGTGTTGGTAACAACGATAACGAAAAAGAAAAATAAAGAAAAAGGAAAATAAAAAGAAGAGCCTGCATGCGTAAATTTAAAAGAAGAAGAAGAAGCATGAAAAAGCAATAGCAACGACAGTGAAATGTGCGCACATAAATACTTGGTTGAACTTAGTTAGGGTTATAACTTGAATGTAGAGCTTTATTCTTTAGTACTGTAGTTGTAATAATATAAAAGGAAGTAAAAAAGGCCAACTTTTTTTGCCAATATTAATTAATTTTTTTAAAATTATTTTATTTATCTTAAATTATAAACATTAAATTTTCCAATCCTCCAATCAATGAGAATTTGAAAAATAAAAAAAATCGACTAATTTTAACTAACTAAGTTTATTCGTTATACTTTCTTCTAATATAATTAACAAACATGCTACCCCTAGAGTATAGAGGCCATAATATAAAGTTTATCGTTTTTAAAGTTGCGTTTGTTTATATGTATAGAATACTAAACAGAAAGACAAAAACATAAAATTATGTGTAAGATATTTTTTCTCTACCTATAAATAAGTTCTGAAGCTTCAATGCATCAATCAAACACAAAACAAGAGAGAAGCAATGAAGCATTTCTTCAATGTTTTGTGTGTAATTTGTTTTGTATGTTAGTTTTCTTAAAAGATAATGAGTATAATAGTATAGTGTGCGTGATAAAATTATGAGTGATATGAATGATACATATTACAATTTAATTATATTTTTTAATACTCATTAGATAGTAGATACTACAGAGTGTAGTATAAGAATGTCTCACTGTTGTACATTATATTGTAATTATCTTTAAATATAGAATATTATTTTGGAGTGTTGGTGGTAGTTTTTTTCGTTCATCAAAAAAAAAATTTACATTAAAATATTAGTGTTACTTTCTCTTTTTCTTAACATATTTTATTGATATATTAATTCTGTCACTCTTCACATAAATTATTTAGCTCACTTTCGTTCCAACTTTATCTTATTTCTAACAATTTTGACATCAATTGTACGGTGTTCATGAAAGCCATGCAAAAGAAAACCGTCACTTTATAAGTGTCCTAACTCCTATCCCAATTACTACTTATATATTCTTTTCTTTTCTTTTTATTTATTTATTTATTAGTTTCTTACTTTGGAGCAACAAAATATTTATCAATTAGTAATCATATTTTTCTTTTATAAATGGTCAAATTCATCTCTAAAAGATTATTTATTTTTTAAATTAGTCTACAAAATTTTTTTTAAATCAAATTCGTCTTTTAAAGATTTAAAGTTAATTATTTTATTATTCCGCTACTTCTGTTGCTAACAACGTCAAAATTTGTTAATACAACAAACATCTAATAGTCCTAATTGGTGGTTAGTATTATAAGTTTATAAAATTAGCTCAAATCAACCTCAAATTGAGGGACTCTAATACCTCAAGTTATCCACTTAATTAGATTTTAATTTGATATAATCTCATAAACTTGTCATGCTAAAAGTTAATTAAGATTTCTATGTGCATTATAGTATCACTTAACACTAGAATGAGACCCGCATCAGCGTGGAATGGGATAGTAAATTAATGATAGTATATAATAAATATTAAAAATTATTATATTTAATATAATTAAATTAAATATGTATAAACTAAAGTTAAATTTAAAAGGTGTTTTATTTAAAATAATTTATAGTACAAAAGATTTGGATGTTGGAGTTGTACAAAATGATATTTATATCTGGTGGTTTGATTTTTGCATTTGTTTTAGTTGATGGACGTAGTATTTTTATGTGGCGTTCGTCCTCTTTTTTTTATTGGTTGTTGTTAGAGTTGTTGCTTTCTTTTTTTATTAGTCCTAGGTTTTTGGAAAGACATGTTCTTTATAAATTGTTGAGTTATATGCACTTTCTATGTTGTTTGTTCCATCTTTGCATGTATGTTCTTCTTCGGAAGATGTATCTTGAATTTGTATGATTTTCTTTCTCCTTAATCTCTTTATGGGTATTTGATCTTCGTCTGATGATATTAGTGTTGGCGAAGTTGGTTCCTATAATCAATAAATAATTTAAATTAGAAATAAAAATGATGTCTTGAATAAATTAATTTTTTTTATTATTACCTGTTTTATTTGTTATAATGGGTGTTGAGATTCAGTATTTTTGGTTGGAACAAAGGTTTTGGTAACAGTGTATTGTTAACAACATTTTTTGAGATTAAAATCATTTACTTTGACTTCAAATATAAGTATAAGGTTGCACAAATTTTTCAATTGGGGTGGTGCTTCAATGTCATTATTTTTCTGAAGTGTCATTAGATTTGAAGCGGCTGTGCCTAACAATTTTTTTTCTTCGCCATCAAATAATACAAAAAGTGTTGTAGCACTTTGATCTGAAATAACAAATAAGTATTGGGTTAGTAACTAATAATTTGATAGATGGGATTATGAAAAGTATATAGAGTTACCTTATGTGCCACAAATGTAGTTGTCTCCTTTTTATCTAATATAATCATTTCTAAGCAAAGAGGTTCCTCTTCATTTGTGGTTGTTAATGTTTTCCATAAACGAACCATGCAAACTTTGATAAACCAATTGTGTTTGTTTGATAATATTGTCCAAAGAATGATGTTCCATTGAAATTTTGTGTAATTTCAAAATAAATTTTTTGTGCTAAATTTGATGTTATTTGAAGGAATAAGAGACTTATATAAGTAGGACAAATAGTATGAAATTTGAATATTTATAACGTAAAATTTATTATGATTAATAATATTATTATGACATTTGTAATATAGATGTTTATTACATTTAATGAGTTATTTATAGAAATTAATTATTGGGAATTATAAACTTATTGTATTGTTTATAACGGTAAGATATAATAAATATAGGGATTTTTTGTATATTTCTTTTTTTTTGCTGATTTGGAAATAATAGGTGATTTGACAAAAATTGAGTGATTAAATCTAAAATTTTGCCAAGTAAACGACGTTGCTGACACGGCATTAATAGGAGGAGAAACATGTCTTAAAAGTAATGTAGGTAAATATATGCATCTACTTTTATATATTAAAAATAGATAGATAGATAGATGCTATATTAATAAATTTTGGCGCCATCAACAAAGAAAACGACAAAACACTAACACGATTAATTTAAAACTTTTGAAAAAAGAATTTGATTAAAAAAAATTTTAAAAACTATTTTGAAAAACGAATGATAGGCGAATTTGACCTTCTACCCATTCTTTTTACTTTGGAGACCATCAAAATTATTTTCCTGATTAACCATTACATTGATTGTTCAACAGAACATGGATAAATAAATGACACAATAATTGATAGATATGTGACAGATGCAACAATTTGAGTGAATCTTCCCAAATTAGAATCTCTTTTGCAACAGAAAGAATCACAAATTCACAAATCACAAGAGCTGGATTTTCATAGAAGGAAATCCCAATTCTCAATAGCTGAACCTGAACTTAGTGTCCCAAGAGCAAGCACAACAGATCTCATCTTCGGACGCTGCTGCGGATCTGTCTCGGTACATGCCTTGGCAAGTTGTGCCATCTGGAACCACAACAACAGTCATAGCTGTTGAAATCAGAAACACCAAAAAAGCTTAAATTCTATAATCATTACTAGTACCTTAAAAACTGAATCAACTGAGTAATTATCTCCAAGCCTAGGATCCACCAGATTTTTAAGACCTTCTTTTGGATCTGGCTGCTCAAAAACTTCATCAAACTGCAACACAAGTAATCAAAGAAATTAGAAAACAAGGAAACTATTTCCTAGTTTGAATTGGTTATGCAAAATCACTAGGCTACCATTGGTAAATAATGAACAAAAGGGTGAGAAAAGAAATCACCAATGCCACAAGGCCTTTAATTTCATCACCATCCTTCATCACAGCTTTTTTAGCAGAAATAAGCTCATAAAGAACAACTCCAAAAGCATAGACATCTACTTTAGGAGAAACTTTGCCATATACGTACCTGCGAAAAAGAGAATGTTATTACTGGATTTAATCCCTCAAACCAAGTTCAGTGTGAATTTAGAGAGATCAAAATATGATTCATCCTACTCTGATGGCATGTAACCAAATGTGCCTGCCATTTTATGAGTGGGAACTGATGAACTTCCTGCATCAATCAACTTTGCTAGTCCAAAATCTGCCACCTGGAAACAAAGTAATACAGGATAGATCTTGCAGAATTCTCCGGAGAAGAAAAGAGTAACAATTAAGCTAGGATAAGGCTAGCAAAAAAGTTTATTAACTCTGACCTTTCCATGGAAGCATTCGTCTATTAAAATACTCGCTGATTTTATGTCGCGATGTATATATAGAGGCCTTGTATGTTCATGAATATATTCAAGTCCTCTGGCTGAATCCAGGGCTATTTGAATCCGGTTAGACCATGACAAAGGTTTTCTATCTGAAGACAATTTGATTCTATCATTAACTAATTAAGTTCTCATAAATTTCTATCTGAACATGTACTTATATCACCTGAATCTTGTAGATGTTGGCTCAAGTTTCCATTGTCAATGTATTCATACACAAGGAAAAGAGAACCCTTGACACAATATCCAATCAACCGTACCTACATAAGAAAATAAGAAGATAACATGAGCAAAGGTTGAAACAAACTATGAAGTATGGCAACTGTGCCTCAAATATGTTGTTTATTTTATTCAAACTTAGGAAGAAAAGGAATCAAGTGAGAAGGATTACCAGGTTTAAGTGATAAACATGAGTCAACACTTTCAGTTCTGCAAGAAACTCTTTTGATGCTTTCTTGTCCATCTTTTTTATTGCAGCTTTCTGTTATCAGTGGAAAACAATTGCAAAGTTATCCAAACAGAATTATTGAAGTAAACTCTATAAACACAGATCACGAACCTCGCCATTCAGCTCTGCATAATATACTGTGGCAAAACCACCTTGGCCAATTTTCTTTGCCAAACTGAAGTTATCTGTGGCATTGGCTAGTTCTGTATATGAGAACTCTGCTGCTTTCTCTACACTGTAACCTATGATGTTAATAGGCTTCAATCATATTTTCAGTAAGACAAGCAAACAATACTGATGCAGCATGAAATTGAATGGAACAAATACTTAAGCAAAAGAGTAAACTAATGACAGAATCAAACTCTTTTCTTCTTCCAGATACCTTCCATAACTCGAGTGGTTTTCCGACTTGTATGTTTTATTGGCAATTTTTTCTTCCTCCTGCAATATCTAACATAAACACAACATGCTAATAACAGAACTGATCCTACAATTCCTGCAGATATTCCGGCAATGAGCGCGCCTTGCAGACCTGCTGTCAAGATTGAAGAACAATATATCTCTTGTATTGTTATCAAGCTCAAGTGTAATGAATTCTCAAAATAGTACTACTTTCTGCTCACAGAAAAGGTCATACCTCTAGTTCTGAAAAATGAAACAAAAACACACTCATCAAGATTAGCTTTAGAAGGTAACTAGAGATTGAAAAACTGTTATTCATCTTCATATTCAAATAGCACAGACAGAGTTGGATTAAATAAAAGTAAAATGAAATACCTTAGGTGGAAAGGCACATAGTTACCATTAACATCTGGAAAAAATGAAAGGTAAAAAATAATTATATATGAGATATTAATTTGAAGACTAATTAGGGAAAAATCAACACTAATTATGCACCTTAGTACCTAGTACCCTTTAAGCCATAATCAAACCAATCATATAACATGCACAAAAACATCATGAATAAGAACTGATACCTTTCCCAGGAACATAGACCAAGCCACTCCCTTGGCTGAAATCGACACCAGGATTGAATCTCAGCAGCAACAAAGGATCAAGTTTTGTCTGGTTTGCAATTGACTCCAAAGAATCCTCAGGCCTAAGAGGGTATGTGATGAACAAACCATAATCCTTGCTGACTTTTCTGTCCCCACAAGAACAGTTAACTGTGACATTAAATATTCCGTTATCAGGAATTTCACTCGGTGAGTAGCTGTTGAAGGATCTCAACCACTCAGCAGTGGACAAGTTGGAAAATCTCCACTCAGCAATGGATTCATAGGTGTCATGATTGGAAACCGGATATTGGAATGTGTAGCCAAGAAACTCACCATTGATGCATTCACAAGGGAATGGAACATTCACCCTTGTGTAAGCCATGATTTCTATGGTTGTGACATTTTCGTTGTAGTTAGCAATATCTTGTGGCCCTGTAACAAACCGTGATTTAAGAAGTGTTGCAATATATTATATATGTGAGGTTAGAACCTGGCCAAATATAGTAGGAAGCTAAAGCTAAGCCACAACTATTTCTACACATTGATTCTGCATTGAATGGTATACTGTATACAAGCCACCAACAACAACAAGAAGAGTGATAATAATAATCTGAATCTGGGTTCCATATTCAAACCAAACATATTAGCATGATTTTAGTACCTAGTGTGCTTGTTTGTTTAACTTTCTAATCTTGTTACCTATTAATAATCTCTAAACTTTTAGAAGTTGACTTGATACACTTTCAATCTTACATATGATTGACGTTGATCCATGTAATTGGCTTCAATTAATTAATTAATTACTCAAAAATTTTATACTTTTACAAAAAAAATTTTGTTGCCTTGTGCTTAACTGCTTATATGCATGGTAGTATTAATTAATTGAAACGTGTAGAGACCGCGTAAACTCCATCATTATACCGTTTAATCAAATTTTATATCCCCAGAGAGAAATTTTATAACTTTCATTTTTTAACTTGTCATGGATGTATATCCATATTGTATTTTTAAAAAGCTGTTGATGTTTAATTTAGTAGTTTTCTCCATAAAGAATTGAATGTTCCAATGTGCACAAAGTGTTTGTTAATAAACCACAAAGAACCATGGCAGCTATATCTTGTGAACATTGCATGTTCATCAATGTCATAATATATTATTACTTCTATCTACCAGACATTAGATTCACAAGAGCTGGATTTTCATAGAATGAAGCAATGTCCCAATTCTCAGTGCCTGAACCAAGTGTCATAAGAGCAACCACCACCGATCTCATCTTCGGACGCAGCTTCGGATCCAACCAAAAAAAAAAAAAAAATCAACCAAAGCTGTTGAAATCACAAGCATAAAAATGCTTATATTGCTTTATACATGACTAGTGTACTAGTGGATATTAGAATGCCTATAATCCACCATTTTTTTAAATTCAATCTGTGTAAAAATAATAAATATTGAATTAGCTAATTAAGATGATAAGTATTTTACTCTTAGTAACATGTCTTGGGTTGAAGTCTTAGGAATAGCAAAATGCTTTTTACAAATATATCAGAAGGATATTTTAGGGGAAAAAAATGGACACCAACTTGTAGATAATACCTTGAAAACTGAATCAATTGAGTAATTTTCTCCAAGCCTAGGATCCACCAGTTCTTTAAGACCTTCTTTAGGGTCTGGTTGATCAAAAACTTCATGAAACTACCACAAAAATCACCAGAAAAATTAGAAAAGAAGGAACATAAATATAATCTGAATTACTTATGTAATAGCCACTAGGCCCTCTAATGTTATCAGTTATCACACACACAAAAGAAGTAATGCATAGTAGGGTATCAAAATTCACCAAAGCTACAAGGCCCTTGATTTCAGCACCACCATTGATCACAGCTTCTTTAGCAGAAATAAGCTCATAAAGGACAACCCCAAAAGCAAAGACATCTAATTTAGGAGAAACTCTGCCATATACATACCTGCAAATAAGAGAATAAAATGGTTCAATGATATAATTGAATTTGATCCCTTAAACTAAGTCCATGTTCTGTTTTGCAATGTGAATGTGTCAATTTAAAGACAAGCGTGATTTATCATACTCTGGTGGCATGTAACCAAATGTGCCTGCCATATTAGCAGTGGGAGCTGATGAACTTCCAGTATCAATCAGCTTTGCTAGTCCGAAATCCGCAACCTACAGATTAACTAATACACAGTATCTCACAGAATTATAGCACAAAGGATAGAGTAACAAGATCACATAAGTCATCAAAATGTTTCATACCTTTCCATGGAAGGATTTATCTAATAATATATTGGAAGACTTTATATCGCGATGGATATATACAGGCTTTGTATGTTCATGAATATATTCAAGTCCTCTGGCTGAATCCAGAGCTATTTGAATCCGGGTAGACCATGGCAAAGGTTCTCTATCTGGAAAAATTGTCATTAACTAAGTCCTTACAAAATACAATCACATATTCACATCAATGCATCAGCATTGAACATGGATATTTGTCTTTTTTCAATCATATCACCTGAATTTCGTAGATGTTCGCTTAAGTTTCCATTGTCGATATATTCATACACAAGGAAAAGGAAGTCCTTAACACAATATCCAATCAAATGGACCTACATGGAGCAGGGTAATATTGAGAAAAAAGAAAAAAAATATATGAAAGCAGTCTACACAATAGGGAAACTGTGTCTGAAATTCTGTTTGGCTAGAACAACAAATACTGGCATAACTGATTAACTTCAAATTTGTCCCTCGAGAAGTCGATGCGTATTTACTTTATATGAACATGAAATGAGAAAAAAGAAACATGCATTAAAATTTGAAAGATTACCAGGTTTAAGTGCTGAACATGTGTCAACACTTTCAGTTCTGCAAGAAATTCTTTTGATGCTTTCATGTCCATCTTCTTTATTGCAGCTTTCTGTGTTATTGGAGAGAATTTCAGTGAAAGTAGAAAAGAAGGAAAGAAAAACAACTTCAAATCTATCCTAATCCTTACAGGTTTATAGCATATACAACTACAAAAAATATGTAACTTTTCTGACAAATCATGTAATCGAATCTAACAACATAGAGATTACAAACCTTGTCATTCAGCTCCGCATAATAGATTTCTCCAAACCCACCTTGACCAATTTTGTTATCCAAACTGAAGTTATTTGTGGCATGGGCCAGTTCTTCATATGAAAACTCTGCTGATTTTTCTATACTTGTGTTTACAAAGCTATCAGAGGCTTTATCTGAAAGAGGGATGATAAGTAAGAGTCACTCGACTGTTCATGTTCATCATTCTTGCATGATACACAACATAAATTATACTGAAGCCATCAAGAAACTGGAAAGGAAACTATCTCTAAGAAAAAGAGTTGTCAAACCATTCTTTTAGCATTTGTTTTTTCAGATGTACAAACTAAGTATTTGACTCTCATTTTATATGGTAGCATCACATTTTTGGAATGTCAAACCAACCAAATCATTAAAAATTTTAACTTCTTCCCCGTGTTCAAATTAAAGGGCTATTTGAGGGAGTTTCAACTTTGAACATGTATGAAATATGTGCAAAATCCATACCTTCCCTAGCTCGAGCAGTGTTCCGACCGAAATATTCTGTTCTCAGTTTCTTCTTCTTCCTTCCGCAACATTTAATACAAACACAAAATGCTAATAACAGAACTACTGCTACAATTCCAACAGATATTCCAGCAACAACCCTATCTGGTAGACCTGTTCTACAAGAACAAAATATGAGCAGAAAGTAGTACTACTACATTTGTCTTTTAGGATATCCTTACCCTGGATCCGGTATTGATATCAAATTCTAGTGTAAACAATTATCAATAAGACTACTTTCTTCTGATTGAGAATGGACAAACCTCCAGAGCTGAAAATGAAAATGACAATACATTCATAAAGATTAGCAGGTTATTAGAGAATTGCATGAACACAATAAGGTTTGAACTTTAAAGAACAATACCTTGGGCGAAGAGGCGCATAGTTGCCGTTTTCATCTGGAAAGTGAAATGAAAAGAAAATATGAGGAATTTGTCTTGAGGTTTACAGTTCCTGATAAACTAATTTGAAATATACATTCATAACCATGATGCTAATAAATTATTATACTCTTGAATGCATTTAAGTTCAACTGCAAAAAGCCAAACTGCTTAGGAATTAGCATAGATATGAGGGACTACTCTACTTTCAGTTCTATCTATAAATGCACCATATGTCACAAATCTTAACATATACATAATCCTCATGAATTTATATAAGAAGACCTAAACATGGCATCGAAATCAGAAATCGAACCTCTGCCAGGAATATAAACCAGACCACTCCCTTTGCTGAAATTTACACCGGGGTTGTATTTCATCAACAACTCAGGATCAAGCTTTGTCTGGTTTGCAATTGACTGCAAAGAATCCTCAGGCCTAAGAGGGTATGTGATGAACAATCCATAATCTTTGCTAATATTACTGTCTCCACAAGAACAGTTAACTGTCACATTAACCTTTCCACCGGCCGGAATAGCAGCTTGTGAATAGCTGTTAATGTTCTGCAGCCACTCTGCTGTGACCAAGTTGGAAAAAGTCCCATTGGCAATGGTTAAGTAGTCGTCGCCTCGAGTAACTGAGTACTGGAATGTGTGGCCCAGAAACTCTCCATCTATAATGCAAATGTTAGAATTGTGTGTTAGAATCAAAGTTTTAACTTAAAATAAGAGTGTGTGAATTGTGATAGCTCACCATTGATGCAATCACAAGGGATTGGAACATTAACTCTGGTATGTGATGGATATGAGGTGTGTTTGTTGTATCTAACAATATCTTCAACTTTATGAAGAAGATTGGATTGCATGATGTGTGAAATATATAGCAGGCTGGAATCATTGTTCCAAAGATAGTAAGAAGCTAAAGCTAAGTCACAGCTCTTGCTACACTTTGATTCTGCACTCAAAGGTAAAGTAATCAGCAACAAGAACAACAATGGAAACATGAAACTATGTTCCATTGTTAGTGGAATCAAGCTTGTGCAAAGCATGCACATGACACATGCAAAGATAAATAATAATAGTGATAATAATTTAAAAAAGTAACAACCTGGAATTGGTAAAAGTGACAAGGATTTGAATTTAGCTTTCTTACTAAAATTTTGAGTATATATCCAAATTAGTCCTTAGCGAATTTCAGGTTTAGACACTTTGATTCCTAATAAAATTTTTAATACGTATATTAGATAAATAAATCTCTAACAAATTTTATTATAAGACAAATTAATCTTTTTTACGAAGAGATCAATCCGTATTGAAAACTCTAAAATAATAAAAAAATTTGGAGAACAAAATGTACTATTTAAAATTTATTGTTTACTCTAATTCTTAATAAACTTACAAGTTGGGCTGCTAAATTACTTCATGGACTCTACGATGTTGGATCTGGTCAAACCCCGCCAACTTCTTTATAGTTGAATATAAACTCTTTTTATTATTAGTTATTATTACAGCCAAAGACTGTTAAATACAATACAAAATTCTAAACTTGGATGAACATACAAACGGCTAAGATGTGATTTCATCTACAAATATAAAATTACGGGATGGCATGTAAGAAGATTATTAATAACATATTTATTGGGTACACCAATCATTCCCGGTTAAAAATATTGGTGTTGAAATGGTGTCTACTGTATGCATAGCAAAATTGTAATAATATAATAATGTATAGACTATAGAGTGTAGAGACTATACTATAAAGTCCATTATTCTTAGATGCAAACTCAATTTATCCAGTTTGTCATTGTAAGACTGAGTATTATATTTCTAACTAAGGGTTAATAGTCAAAATACTTATTAAAGATCAAGTGTGTATTAATTTATTTCTCAAAAGTCAAAATTGAATATCTCAAATTAGATTCTGAAAAATACAATTGGGATGCTAATTTAACTTATTATTATATTTGTTAAGAATTAATTTCAGACATTTGATCTTTTGAAATTACATTGACTATCATATTATTTTCATGGACTATTTTTACTATTAATCTTTTCGGAGAATCCCTTTATGGAGACCAAGGAATCTTTCATCTTCCTTTTCTTACGGACTCAGGAATTTTCATCTATGAACAGAGCATTAAGCACAACTGCATACTCTTTTTTTTTTTAATATTATTGTTAAGGGTTATGCTCGTAACTAATGATTTTTTTTGAACAACATGATTAACGAGTCATATTATTTTCAAGTAAAACACACTACATTCCTAAATTGCTCACTTAAATCTTAATATTAGAATAATCATTTGCATATCTAGTGAATTAAATATTCGATATATCCATTATTCACATTATTTAATATTTTCATTGTTATACTTTTTTTATTGTTAAAGTAGGTGTTATTAGGCCCAATTTTCGTCCAAAGATAAGAAATACTTTTCCTTTCTACTTATTATTCTAATTTTATTTAATAAATATTCTCTTTTCTAATAGATTAATACAACTGGCTCTTATTATGTCAAATTTACTGTGGATAGAAGACGCACTTGAGGAAGTGTGCAACTTGGCCTAATTGGACATCATGGTCCCTCTTATTAATTGATAAATATCCACATTTTCTTCAAAAGAGGAATCATGTATGAATGAATACGTTTAACTTTCCTAAATATTTAATTATTTATATATTAATTTACGTATTTTTTCAATTAAATAATCTACTATCAAAATAATCAAATTTAAAAATAATAGAATAATCAAGTATAAATAGATGATTAATCAAATTTATTATAATAAAAAATTCTGATATAGCAATATATATTTCTGTATGCAGTGATGGGTGATTGGTAGCTCATCTTTTGGTATACACTTGTTTTGATAGCAATAATATTATTGAAATATTATTGTATTCTTATATATTTTATGTTAGTGTCATGGCCCGAACCAAGCCATGACTGGCGCTCAAGGGACAAGTCCCTCAGCAAGCCAAACGACCAAATTTTCAGAAAAACGGACAGAATCTCCTCTATTTCTAGGACCTTACCCACATACGTATTAACTCCCTATATCAACAATAAACATAGTTGATAGCTAGAGTATATAGTTAAAACCATAAGTCTTACATCACCAAATCATAATTACTACCTAAACAGTTCAAGATTCAAAATAACATAACCCACACGAGGATCCTGCCTGTGACATATGGAGCATTGACATAATCTAAATTTTTTGAGCAAATGTTCCATTACATAATTACTTAGCCCTTGGAAAGAAGAAGGGCTCACCAAAATGACTAAGATCTACTGAGGGGCAGGTGGAATGGAACCGGGAATGACTCCTGTATCTGAAAAACATGGGAATATAATAGGGTGAGTTTTACAACTCAGTGAGCAAACATTACATCTATAACCCACACGAGACAATACAGACTTTACCTTGAAAATTATATTTCCTTTCAGAAATGAGAAATTTATATTAATTAATTATGCAAACAAAAAGATAGGTAGTTAAGCGGATGAAATGAAATGGGAGTTCTCATTCCAGAAGTCAAATCAAATCAAATATTACACACTTAGGGCGGCTCCACCTCTAAGGGTAGCCCTTTCCTCTAGTGTGCCCGTACGGTATAACAGATCCAACATGTGGCCTACACGTTAGGCTAGCAACGCCCCTGCTAGCTGAGGTCTGAGTTAGATGCATCTAAGTTAACGTCATAACCGCCGTTAACTACGGTTTTCTAGTCAGAGTCTCCCAAACCAATCCAAACCAAATCATTTATAACAAATCTCTAATAATTATAACATATTACTAATTCTTTCATATTAAATCAAAAATATATATATAAGAATGCATACTAAAATTTAATTAAAATTTAATAAAGTCAAATAAAAAAAACATGTATGCTTTACAAAATATATAAATATCGTCTCGTGTGTATTTTTATAAAATTGTAAGTTTCACAAATCAATATTTATTTTCAAAAATTCAGAAATCACAATAATAAAATATTTTCAAACTCCAAAATTAATGATTCAACAAAAATATTGATAATAATATATTTAAAAAACAATTATAGATATAATATCCACTCACAACTTGATT